>NC_061511.1:281450354-281481582 GCF_022539505.1 Lolium rigidum | reverse complement strand
TGAAATGCTATGTTTCTTGATATGTTTCCGATGCTCTATCTTGGTAGAAGTACAACTGTTGTGTGATCTACTATGGAAGACTATTAGGAGTGTACAGTTCGTGGAAGGAGGTTGGGCCCCTTGCGAATGGATACGAGAGCAACCTCAACAAAGGGTACAAGACAAGTGAGGAGGCAGAAGAAGCTTACTCAAAATTCTTATCGCAGCAGGTAGGCTTCTACGTGCCTCCATGGGTTGAGGTCCATGAAGCTCCACCTAAGATCGCATGTCACGGTGAAGGGAGCAGCCTGAGGAACTTGCTCATTGTCATCCTTGTGATCTGGATCATGTATCTGATGTGGTCATAACCTGGTGTGATCACTTGTAATAATACCCTAATCTCTGGACTCGCCGATGGTAACCTCACCAACCGTGCGTGCAAGGTGACCCTATCGGGCCTTATGCGGGCTACCAAACATTGTGTGTTGCATCAACGGAGCAAGAAACACGGACACACGGTTGTGGCCAACCAAACAATCCGGCCTTTCCTTCTTCCCTCGTGCAACTAGTAACATTGCTATCATCCAGATGTAATGCACACCAACATTGGCTAACCTCCATTTCTTCTCATACGGTATCCAACAGGGCAAATATTGGAGACGCCGTAAATTTCAACCAATCAGGCCTACAGTTTTATCTTTCAGGGTGAACATCCAATGTCTGGCCTTAATTGGTTGTGCTTGACAATGGCCTTATTGAAGACATTGTTTTGAGAGTGAGGACCTTCTTTAGGGTGAAACCCAGATCTTTGATGGGGTGACGACAGCGCTTGTGCATTGTTCCTTTCTTGGAGGCGTCGCTTTTGAAGAAGTTAGACTTATGGTGCTGTTTTGGTGGTGTTAGTGCTGCTGTTTTGAGAATTATAAACCACCGTAGCAGGATTTTTCTTTTCTGTAATTTTTTTAACTGTGTGCATCTCTAATGCCTCTAGAGCAATGCGTTGTTTCAGAAGCTATATGTAATTGGTACCTTTGATATTAATATATGCTCTTTGTCAAAAAAATCAGGACCGAAGTGCGTCCGTGGTCCCGGAATTCTGACTCCCGGGGCAGCCCCATCCGCACGCACCCGTGAAGATGTGCATCGGCCACGTTATGCAGTTGCCGTACGCATGTGTACGCGCAGACAGGGATGGATATGCGTCGTCTCGTGTCTATCTTGCAGCTAAGCTCCAAAGACACGTACGGGAACCAATCAACAAGACGTACACAAGAGATTAGCTAGGCTGGCATTACGATCCATGACCCGCTCCGCTAAACTGGTCAAAAAGCGCCACCATTTTGTAGCATCCGAAAGGTGCTTTTCCGATCATCGACACGCAACCCCGGCCAAGCTTACTGTTCGGACCCCGTACCTTTCAGAGATAATTCATTAATCGGCGATCGAATTTACCGTGGCCGCACACGCAACTTACCTTGGAGCTTTCTCGCCGAGGTCATTTTCGGCCCATTAACCGCGGCATATTCTCGCCGGAAGAAACGTACCGTACGTACTAGCCACAGTACCACACACGTGGAGTGGGGGTCGCCGGCGGTGGCCACGGCGAGGTGTCAGCGGTCGCATGCTGTACGTGTACCAGATGCCTCTTTCGTCGATCAAGTTGGACGCACCGATGGTTACGTGCTTCCGGACAGCAACGCGCGCGCGAGATCGTTAATGAGCTGTCCGAAACGTACGTGTCTAACCGGCCCCGCCCGAAAGTAGACGATCGATGCGCCAACCTGGCGCCATCCGCCACGTCGAGACAGTGTCACGTAGGCATCGTAGTCGTACGTACTGTATACGGTAGTGTCTAAGCCAGTGCACGTCTCTTCTTTTTCACGTGAAAGCGCGTTAAAAGTCTCCCTCCTTTTGACATGGTAGCTACCATCTACAACGTGGGACGTAAATCGACACCCTTTTGTGTACTATAATTTTATCTGTTTGGGTGGCCTCGCGGTTACGATAGAAAATAGATGTGTCCGCGCGTCTGTTTGGATCACATAGTGCATTCATCGCTGCCACCTAAATTGTTAAACAAAAAAAGTAAAGAACATAAAATAATATTTAAAATAGGTTAAACTTCAATTATAAAACATGGGCCCTAATCGGCCATATTTAAATAAAAGCCCTAGAAAGGGCTTAATTAACCTAAAAAAATATCAAACAAAACCCTAGCTAGGGTATGGGTTGGCCACCGCTCATCGCTAGTTCACAGCTTACTCCCAGTCATCGAGGTCGCTGTCGCTCTCGATGGTGATGACACCTACCTCCTCCGCCGGGGTGCGGTCGGGCGCCCCGCTGACCCCGCCCACGACTATGGCCACGTCGATCAGTGCAGAGGGGTGACATGCCTCCGTTTATGCGCCAGCCTAGCCACCTCAACCTCCCGCTTGCCCCCTTTGTGTGACCTACTCCCAATCATCGTGGTCGATGTCTCTCTCAATGGTGATAACGCTGTACTCTGCCGGTGCGCGGCTGGTTGCCCGCTGGCGATTCTGGCTATGGCGACCAGAGCGCCTCCTCCCATGGCGAGCGAGGGTGCGGAGGGGTGGCAGGCCCACGGTTCCGCGCTAGCCTAGCGCTCACCCTCACTCTGGGCCTCCATAGAGTGGGCCTGCTTCGCCTCCTGCTGCATCGCCCAAAAGAGCTCAGTGTGGCGCTCCCCTCCTCCCGCGTGGTGGCACACAGGGTGGCCACCTGCTTGTCCCACGACAGCTGGAGTATGACCGCTGCCTGGGCTTCCTCCGCGGACGCATGCGCTGCCACCTCGAGAAAAGAGGCGTGGAGCACCTCGACGAGGTACGGCCACACCACGAGCTCCTGGAAGTTAGATACCAAGATGGCGGCCTGAGGTTGGTGTCCTCCTCACCCACGTTGATGAAAGCACCGCGGGGTGATGGCACGTTGCTCACCTCGGCCGCCTCCTACTTGATGAAGACATCTCCGCGTCGTAGTGCCCTACTGACGGCGGTGGTGGCCGGTGAAGGAGGCTCGTGCCGCGGCGTGATACGTCTCAAACGTATCTATAATTTCTTATGTTCCATGCTATTTTTATGATGATACTCACATGTTTTATACACATTATATGTCATTATTATGCATTTTCCGGCACTAACCTATTGACGAGATGCCGAAGAGCCAGTTGTTGTTTTCTGCTTGTTTTTGGTTTCGAAATCCTAGTAAGGAAATATTCTCGGAATTTGACGAAATCAACGCCCGAGGTCCTATTTTTCCACGAAGCTTCCGGAAGTCCGAAGAGGAAACGAAGTGGGGCCACGAGGCGGCGACACGCCGGGCGGCGCGGCCCGAGGCCCTGGCCGCGCCGGCCTGTTGTGTGGGCCCCTCGTGACGCCCCTTGACCTGCCCTTCCGCCTACTTAAAGCCTTCGTCGCGAAACCCCCGATGCGAGAGCCACGATACGGAAAACATTACGGAGACGCCGCCGCAGCCAATCCCATCTCGGGGGATTCGGGAGATCGCCTCCGGCACCTGCCGGAGAGGTGAATCATCTCCGGAGGTCTCTTCATCGCCATGATCGCCTCCGGATCGATGTGTGAGTAGTTCACTCCTGGACTATGGGTCCATAGCGGTAGCTAGATGGTTGTCTTCTCCTCATTGTGCTATCATGTTAGATCTTGTGAGCTGCCTATCATGATCAAGATCATCTATTTGTAATCCTACATGTTGTGTTTGTTGGGATCCGATGAATATTGAATACTATGTCAAGTTGATTATCAATCTATCATATATGTTATTTATGTTCTTGCATGCTCTCCGTTGCTAGTAGAGGCTCCGGCCAAGTTGATACTTGTGACTCCAAGAGGGAGTATTTATGCTCGATAGTGGGTTCATGCCTCCATTAAATGCGGGACGGTGACGGAAAGTTCTAAGGTTGTGGATGTCTTGTTGCCACTAGGGATAAAACATCGATGCTTTGTCTAAGGATATTTGTGTTGATTACATTACGCACCATACTTAATGCAATTGTACTGTTGTTTGCAACTTAATGCTTGGAGGGGTTCGGATGATAACTTTGAAGGTGGACTTTTTAGGCATAGATGCATCTTTGGATAGCGGTCTATGTACTTTGTCATAATGCCCTGATTAAATCTCATAGTACTCATCGTGATATATGTATGTGCATTGTTATGCCTTGTTTATTTGTCAATTGCCCAACTGTAATTTGTTCACCCAACATCTGTTTATCTTATGAGAGAGACACCACTAGTGAACTGTGGACCCCGGTCCTATTCTTTACATCTTAAATACAATCTACTGCAATTGCTCTTTACTGTTCTTCGCAAACAATCATCATCTTCCACACAATATGTTTAATCCTTTGTTTACAGCAAGCCGGTGAGATTGACAACCTTACTGTTACGTTGGGGCAAAGTACTTTGATTGTGTTGTGCAGGTTCCACGTTGGTGCCGGAATCCCTGGTGTTGCGCCGCACTACACTCCGCCACCAACAACTTTCAACGTGCTTCTTGGCTCCTACTGGTTCGATAAACCTTGGTTTCTTTCTGAGGGAAAACTTGCTACTGTATGCATCACACCTTCCTCTTGGGGTTCCCAACGGACGTGTCGACTGCACGCATCAAGCTCTTTTTGCCATTGCCGGGGAGATCAAGACACGCTGCAAGGGGAGTCTCCCACATCCAATCTCTTTACTTTCTTTTTGTCTTGCTTTATTTTACTTTATTTACTGCTTGTTTGCTCTTATATCAAAAACACAAAAAAATTAGTTGCTAGCTTTACTTTATTTACTGTCTTGTTCTCCATATTAAAAACACACAAAAATTAGTTACTTGCATTTTACTTTTGTTACCATGTCTAGCTCTGCACCTGTTACTTCTTCACCTGAGGAATTAGTCTTCACTTTTAAACAAGGGGATGAGGAGAGTTTTAAAGATGCTTGGTCTAGAATTTTTGATTCTTATCGTAAAGCTGAACCTCAAATGACTCTAAGTTTGCTCCTTAGTAACTTTTATTTTGGGCTTATGATGCGCTATAGATATGCCTTGGATGCTGTAGTGGGAGGAGATTTCCTTCATTGAGATGGGGATCAAGCTTTTAATACCATAAAAAAATTGGTTGCATCACATAGTTCAGCTAATAACTTTGATTCAGCTCTTATTAGCATTTATAATAGATTAAACACTCTTGAGACAAGTGCATCTTGCTTGAAAGAAAATTATAGTTATGTTCGTAACCGTCTTGATCAAGTTTTAGTGAACTCTGAACCTTCAATATGAGACCCTACTATTAAAGTTGTTATTGGTGGTGAAACTTTTCATGCCCATTGTGATATTATGTCTAAATTTTGCCTTATGCCTAAGAGTATCTATGAATCTTTGACACTTTGGGGACTCATTGAAGGGGAGAAGGAATAACTCTTATTGATAACTCTGTTATAATTCCTAAGGGAATAGCCGAGGGTGTGCATACAACTATTCTTGGAAGAACAGTATCCAGTGATTATCTTGTTATTGAATATGTAGGAACAGGACAAATCACACTTGGAAGATCCCTGCTGAAACTATTGGGAGCAGTCATAGATGTGGGAGAAGGCACCCTAAAATACACCTCTACACCGGGAGGTAGACATGTATTCCCTAAACCAAAGAGTAAGAAAAAGAATAAGAAGGGTAGGCGTAAAGCCCGAGGTAATGTTGATGCTTCGTCTCTTGATAATACTTGATACACACTTTCTGCGCCTAGCTGAAAGGCGTTAAAGAAAAGCGCTTATGGGAGACAACCCATTATTTTACTTCTGCACTTTTGTTTTATATTTAAGTCTTGGAAGTTGTTACTACTGTAGCAACCTCTTCTTATCTTTATTTTATTGCATTGTTGTGCCAATTAAAGTCTTTGATAGTAAAGTCAATACTAGATTTGGATTGCTGCGCAAGAACAGATTTCTTGCTGTCACGAATTTGAGCAGTAGTCTCTGTAGAAAATTTATAAAAATCTGCCAATTTACGTGCGTGATCCTCGGATATGTACGCAACTTTCATTCAATTTGGGCATTTTCATCTGAGCAAGTCTGGTGCCTCTTAAAAATTCGTCTTTACGGACTGTTCTGTTTTGACAGATTCTGCCTTTTATTTCGCATTGCCTGTTTTGCTATGTTTGATGGATTTTTTTGTTCCATTAACTTTCAGTAGCTTTGTGCAATGTCCAGAAGTGTTAAGAATGATTATGTCACCTCTGAATATATGAATTATGCACTGACCCTCTAATGAGTTTGTTTTGAGTTTGGTGTGGAGGAAGTTTTCAAGGGTCAAGAGAGGAGGATGATACAATATGATCAAGGAGAGTGAAAACTCTAAGCTTGGGGATGCCCCCGTGGTTCATCCCTGCATATTTCAAGAAGACTCAAGCATCTAAGCTTGGGGATGCCCAAGGCATCCCCTTCTTCATCAACAACTTATCAGGTCACCTCTAGTGAAACTATATTTTTATTCCGTCACATCTTATGTGCTTTACTTGGAGCGTCTGTGTGCTTTTATTTTCGTTTTGTTATCTTCATTCTCTGAATAAATTCATGCTTGCGTGGGAGAGAGACACGCTCCGCTCGTTCATATGAACACATGTGTTCTTAGCTTTACTTTTAATGTTCTTGGCGAAGGTTGAAACTGATTCGTTAATTGTTATATGGTTGGAAACAGAAAATGCTGCATGTGGTAATTGGTATAATGTCTTGAATAATTTGATACTTGGCAATTGTTGTGCTCATATAGATCATGTTTAAGCTCTTGCATCATGTACCTTGTACCCATTAATGAATAACTACATAGAGCTTGTTAAAATTTGGTTTGCATGATTGATCTCTAGAGTCTAGATATTTTCTGGTTAAGGTGTTTGAACAACAAGGAGACAATGTAAAGTCTTATAATAGTTACAATATGTTCATATGTGAGTTTTGCTGCACCTTTTATACTTGAAGTTTGCTTCAAACAACCTTGCTAGCCTAGCCTTGTATTGAGAGGAATTCTTCTCGTGCATTCAAATCCTTGAGCCAAACACTATGTCATTTGTGTCCACCATACCTACCTACCACATGTTATTTCTCCGCCATTCCAAAGTAAATTACTTGAGTGCTACCTTTAAAATTCTATTCTTTGTCTTTGCAATATATAGCTCATGGGAAAAATAGCCTTAAAAACTATTGTGGTGAAGAATATGTACTTATGTGTCTTATTTCTTAATAAGTTGCTTGTTGAGCGGTAACCATGTTTACGGGGACGCCATCAACTTTTACCTTTGTTGAATATCATGTGAGTTGCTATGCATGTTTGTCTTGTCACGAAGTAAGGGCGGTTTTCATGATCAAATGGTTTGAGTATGCATACTTGTTAGAGAAGAACATTGGGCCGCTAACTAAAGCCATGATTCATGGTGGAAGTTTCAGTTTGGACAATTAATCCTCAATCTCTTATGAGAATATTAACTGTTGTTGAATGCTTATGCATTAAAGAGGAGTCCATTATTTGTTGTCTATGTTGTCCCGGTATGGATGGCTAAGTTGAGAATAATCAAAAGCGAGAAATCCAATGCGAGCTTTCTCCTTAGACCTTTGTACAGGCGGCATAGAGGTACCCCTTTGTGACACTTGGTTGAAACATATGCTATGCAATGATAATCCATGTTAATCCAAGCTAATTAGGACAAGGTGCGAGCACTATTGGTATACTATGCATGAGGCTTGTAACTTATAGGATATCTTATACATAACACATATGCTTTATTACTACCGTTGACAAAATTGTTTCATGTTTTCAAAATGAAAAGCTCTAGCACAAATATAGTAATCAATGCTTCCCTCTGCGAAGGGCCTATCTTCTACTTTATTGTTGAGTCAGTTTACCTATTCTTTCTATCTAAGAAGCAAACACTTGTATCAACTGTGTGCATTGATTCTTACATGTTTACTTATTGCACTTGTTATATTACTTTGTGTTGACAATTATCCATGAGATAAATATGTTGAAGTTGAAAGCAACTGCTGAAACTTATATCTTCCTTGTGTTGCTTCAATGCTTTTACTTTGAATTTATTGCTTTATGAGTAACTCTTATGCAAGTTTTATTGATGCTTGTCTTGAAAGTATTATTCATGAAAAGTTTTGCTATATGATTCATTTGTTTACTCATTATCTTCATCATTGCTTCGAATCGCTGCATTCATCTCATATGCTTTACAATAGTATGATCAAGATTATGATAGCATGTCACTTCAGAAATTATCTTTGTTATCGTTTACCTACTCGAGGGCGAGTAGGAACTAAGCTTGGGGATGCTTGATACGTCTCAAACGTATCTATAATTTCTTATGTTCCATGCTACTTTTATGATGATACTCACATGTTTTATACACATTATATGTCATTATTATGCATTTTCCGGCACTAACCTATTGACGAGATGCCGAAGAGCCGATTCTTTGTTTTCTGCTGTTTTTTGTTTCAGAAATCCTAGTAAGGAAATATTCTCGGAATTGGACGAAATCAACGCCCGGGGTCCTATTTTTCCACGAAGCTTCCGGAAGTCCGAAGAGGAAACGAAGTGGGGCCACGAGGCGGCGACACGCCGGGCGGCGCGGCCCGGGCCCCGGCCGCGCCGGCCTGTTGTGTGGGCCCCTCGTGACGCCCCTTGACCTGCCCTTCCGCCTACTTAAAGCCTTCGTCGCGAAACCCCCGATGCCGAGAGCCACGATACGGAAAACATTACGGAGACACCGCCGCCGCCAATCCCATCTCGGGGGATTCGGGAGATCGCCTCCGGCACCCCTGCCGGAGAGGGGAATCATCTCCCGGAGGTCTCTTCATCGCCATGATTGCCTCCAGATCGATGTGTGAGTAGTTCACTCCTGGACTATGGGTCCATAGCAGTAGCTAGATGGTTGTCTTCTCCTCATTGTGCTATCATGTTAGATCTTGTGAGCTGCCTATCATGATCAAGATCATCTATTTGTAATCCTACATGTTGTGTTTGTTGGGATCCGATGAATATTGAATACTATGTCAAGTTGATTATCAATCTATCATATATGTTATTTATGTTCTTGCATGCTCTCCGTTGCTAGTAGAGGCTCCGGCCAAGTTGATACTTGTGACTCCAAGAGGGAGTATTTATGCTCGATAGTGGGTTCATGCCTCCATTAAATGCAGGACGATGTGACGAAAGTTCTAAGGTTGTGGATGTCTTGTTGCCACTAGGGATAAAATATCGATGCTTTGTCTAAGGATATTTGTGTTGATTACATTACGCACCATACTTAATGCAATTGTCTGTTGTTTACAACTTAATACCGGAGGGGTTCGGATGATAACCTCGAAGGTGGATTTTTTAGGCATAGATGCATGCTTGGATAGCGGTCTATGTACTTTGTCGTAATGCCCTGATTAAATCTCATAGTACTCATCATGATATATGTATGTGCATTGTTATGCCTTGTTTATTTGTCAATTGCCCAACTGTAATTTGTTCACCCAACATCTGCTATCTTATGGGAGAGACACCACTAGTGAATTGTGGACCCCGGTCCTATTCTTTACATCTGAAATACAAACTGCTGCAATTGTTCTTTACTGTTCTTTGCAAACAACCATCATCATCCACACTATACATCTAATCTTTTGTTTACAGCAAGCCGGTGAGATTGACAACCTCATTGTTACGTTGGGGCAAAGTACTTTGATTGTGTTGTGCAGGTTCCACGTTGGCGCCGGAATCCCTGGTGTTGCGCCGCACTACACTCCACCACCATCAACCTTCAACGTGCTTCTTGGCTCCTACTGGTTCGATAAACCTTGGTTTCTTTCTGAGGGAAAACTTGCTACTGTACGCATCACACCTTCCTCTTGGGGTTCCCAACGGACGTGTCGACTGCACGCATCAGCGACCCAAACGGATGCGTTGAGCCATCCGTTTTGGATCGTTTGGGTCGCTACACGGACACGCGGATAGTAGCGGATGTCCTACTTTTTTTTGTGTTCCCCAACGCACCCAAATACCCAAAGTCTGCTCGTACTAGTACTACTCGGAGACGCACGACGGCGAGCTCCCGCAGGGCCGCGGCGGAGGCAGAGGAGGCCCAAATTTAAGTCAGATTTGGGTCGCCCCGGACTTTATTGGCCGTCCATTTTGCATTTGCGTCAGCGCGTTGGGACGCGTTTTTACCCAAAAGGACGCACGCGGACGTTTTGCATACCCGCGTTGGAGATGCCCTAAGAGTATCTCCACCGGCAGCCTCTAAATAGGCGCCGGCACATCCATATAGAGGGCGCTGACACAACATTCTCTATTTGGGTCTATTTGGGGACGCTGCTCCTACACCGGCGCCCTCAAACCAGCGGCCTCGATAGATTTAGAAATTCAAATTTTGAAAACGATATTCATACGAAGTTCGTACGAAATTTGTACAAATTTAACGCGAATTCAAACTAAAAAACTAAAAAAACATCTAGCGGCGCTAGGAGTCGAAGGCGCTAAAGTCCAGGTCTTTGCCGCTGGATGATCCGAAGGACCAGCTGTCGATATCGTCGGCCTCCTCCTCCTTTGGCGCCGACAGCTTGGATGGTCCGGCGAGGTCGACGTATTTGGCGCCGTGGTCCCTAGCAGACCACACCGCCGCCTGCCGCGGGTCGATCGCGATGTGATGGTAATCTTCGTAGGGCGGGGAACTCCTCCTCGTCGCCGTCGCCACGGAGGGCCGCCTGCGCCTCGGCCTCCTTCTCCCACCATTGCTTGGTGGCGAGGTGTCCTCCTCCTTGACGCGGGAGCGGCGGCCTGACCCCATCGTACGACGAGCCGGAGCAGAGGACGCGCGCCTCGCCTCGTCGCGGATGACGACGCCTCCGAAAGGAGGCGCGGGCGCCGACGAGCGCGTGCGCGCGGCGGCTGATGACGATCCGGTGCGCGAGCTTCTGGATGCCGCGGTCCTTTCCGGCGCCCTCTGCAGGGTCGGCGCCATGTTCGCCGCTTGCAGGAACTATAGTAGCTCCCGTTGCCCGCGAACGGGCGGACGGAAGCCGTACTGGCGGAGCGTGTCGTCGAAGGGGCGGCCGTACCACCAGGCACGGTGGCCAACATTGTTGAAGCGGCCGCCCGAGCGTTTGTCCGTCCGCGCGAGCTCGACGGCGCGCTCGTGTTCGAAGCGCCGTGTCTAGGACGGGCTGTCGAGGGCGTTGCCCGGCAGGTTCCTCTCCTCCGGCGTCATCTGGGCCTGCCGTTCCCTGGCGAGGACACGTGTCTGTGGTCCTGGCGGTGGCGGCACGGCGTAGCTGCCATTGGAGACGTGCCAGCCGTGGGGTAACTTGTACTGCACTGGCACGGGGATGCGGTGCTAGTACGCATACGTCGGCCTCGTCGAAGGTTAGCTGCGTGGAGCGGAGCACGCCGCCACCGCTGCCGCCGGTCTAGTCGTTGTGCGCCATTGCGTCGGCGGGGTGCGTGGGAGGTTCGCGCAGAGGTTGGACGGCGGCGGCTAGGGTTGGACGGCGGGGGAAAATGATAAGTGCGCACCGGTGGTCCCCACGTTGTTTCCGATGCGAACCGCCGCCTCCTCTCGCTGACAAGGCGCCCCCACCTGCGAAAACCGTCGTTCCGCAAAGCGCCGGTGTGCCCGATTCGCGCCCTTGACGAAGGGGCCGGCACGGGGTTGCCGTCGATTCTATTGGGCCCAAAAATTTGCCGGCGCCGTTTGGAGCGTGCCGGTGCGAGCCCATTTTCGCTCCCGGCCCCCAAAACGCTATCGGGTCCGCTATTGGGGCCACCGGTGGAGATGCGCTAAGATTATTTTACTCTAGCTACATTGATATACTCTTTGGCTCAAATTATTTATCGCATATTTTTTAAACACGTATGCATAGCGATGCTAATATGCAGCAAAAACTGATGTCACCATCGGCGACGGTCGGAAAAGCTAGCTTTTAGCATGCCCCTTGGTTAGCCGGTTTGAAGCCTAAGAGCATCTTCAGCTGTGTCCCCCAAACCATCCCCCAAAAGGATTTGGGGCACGCTGGATAAAAAAAATGTTTCCAGCAGCGTCCTCCAAACCTGTGTTTTGTCCGACGCGGCCCGATACGGTGTCCGGCGCCCCGAGCCCATCCCCGCCCCACATGGGACGCTCTGGGCACGCCGGACACAACGAAAAGCGAGACGAGGCGTGGCGGGACCGACACGTCAGCGGGACAGGAAAATTTTGTCCCCCTCTCCCGCCAAATCGTGCCTCTCCCGCCACATCGCGCCTTTCCCGCTACGTATTTGTGCCATCCCAACACATTTGACCTATCATGTCGATTCATTTCTCCCTCCAGCCGTCGCTACTCTGTTCCTCCCGCCGCCGCTACCCTCTCCCCATCCATGGCGCCACCGACAGCACCCAAAAAAATGGCCAAGAAAGCGGCCAAGAAGCCGCCGGGCAATGAGACGAACTGCGAAGGCGCACTTCGCGAAGCCGGGGAAGGCGCCGGCTCCGAAGAAGAAGCCGGAAGGCTGGACGGATGATCAGTGTCATCAATACTGTCTGTGCCGGAAGTTGTCGATGACAGAGCGGAAAGGACGGAGGGCGGCGCAGCAGGAGAAGAAGGCTTTGGCGGCGCGCTCGCACCAGCACGCGCTGGCCGGGTGTATCACTGCCACCAACGGGAGCCCATGGAGTACATCGGCGTCGGTGTACGTTCCGGGAGTGGTCTCTCCGTCGACATCCGGGTTCTACAACGATGGCCCCTCTGCCACTCCCGGGTGCGTGACACCAAACTTGTCGCCACACTACCAGGATATACTGCCGCATGGCGGCTTCAACCCCAACTCCCTCTTCTACTCCCCGGCGTACGAGCCAGGGCCCCAGCGCGAGCTAGGACCCGGTGCGGACGGTGCCCCGTTCACTGGCCGCAGGGGCCCGCTCGAATTCGACGGCACCGGTGCTGAAGAGGAGGAGGAGGGGGAGGGGGAGGAGGATGACGATGATGACGAGGACGAATAGGGCGGCGACGAAGAGGACAACGAGGGTGCCGGTGAGGATGCCGATGATCTCGTGGAGGTTGACGTGGACGGCGTGAGGAAGAAGGAGTCGGGCACACGAGGCCCCAAGTGGACGCCTCTGGAGGATAATGTCTGTGCGAGTTGTGGTCGACGGTGAGTCATGACTCCATCATCGGCGCCAACCAAAAGTACGGGAAGTATTGGGCAAGGATCAAGGCTGAGTTCGATGAGCGCAAGCTGATCAACAACGACTACAACAAAGTGACAATGAAGAGGAGCCAGAAGGCAATGTTGACGCGATGGGCCATCATCCAGGCGTCGGTGAACTTGTTCCATGGGTTCCATCGCGAGATCGAGACCAGAGGCGACAACGGCGTCGACATCAGCCAAATGGTACGACTCTTTCTTACACAATCTGTAGCGCCTACATTTTGTTCGATGATATGATTGCGCTTCCATTGGTTAGTTTGACAAGGCCATGGATTTGTATCAGAAGAACTCTGAAGGGCATAAGTCTTTCACGCTGATGCATTGCTATAGCAAGCTCAAAATGAACGAGAAATGGCGGTTGACGCGCCAGTCATTGTCGAAGGGGAAAGACGCCATTGATCTGGATGCGCCGCTGCCAACATCGGCAGGGCGCCCTATCGGCAACAAGGCTGCCAAGGCCGCCTTGGCCGACGTTGCGTCGTCCAAGAAGACGCAGGCGTCGATCACGAAATGCCTCGTCGAGGTCTCCTCGACCTTGCTCTCCCGCGACAAAAAGGCCGACGAAAAGTGGGCGGCGCTGTGCAAGAGGCAAGAGGAGAAGATGGAGCTCAAGAAATGCAGGGACGATATGTCCCTGCTGAGAGCGTTGACAGAAGGAATGTCTCCCCGTACGCGGGCGGGGCACAACTTCTTCAAAGACAGATCCTCGACGACATCGAAACCAAAATGGCGGCGGCCGATGCAGCGGACCAGGCAGCGGAAGCGGTAGCAACCCCAACCCCGGAGCAAGAGCCGACAGACGCGTCTGCGACAACATCTGCTACTACACCTGCATCGGCCTCTGCGTCGGCATTGGCGATGGAGCATGCACACCGGACATATCACGACGAGTTCATCGTGATCGACGGGCCTACGTCGACGCAGGATGCACCGTCGGCGTCGGCGTCGCGCAACCCCTTCCCCTTCTTCTAATTCTTGTGTCGGCCTGTAATATGATCGCGCGCTCAGTACTTTGATCGTCGCTACTCTGATCGAGACGACTTCGGCGGGAACGATCTCTTTTGATTGCAAACTATTTGAATTTCTGATAAGGGACGGCGTTTGAGGGATGCGGCTGGGGAGCGACGTTCCCCAAACACGGCTCGAATAAAACTCATCCCCCAAACGCTCGATCTAACCGTTTGAGGGACACGACTGAAATTGCTCTAAAGACATCGCTCCATCTATCTTCGCCATTTCGAAGTGGAACAAATGCCTAGTGCATGACCCCATGCAAGATGGGAAGTGGATCTCAAGAATCAATATACAAAATGGCCTATCCGTGCTAACACATAATTGAATTCGTAGATCTCTAAGACCGGCTGCAGGACATCCAACAAGTTGCTGGGATGGCCGATGACAAAGTCAAGGGAGTACACTGCCAAGTCGCCCTACAAGATGCAGTTTTTGGAGCCACTTCCTCGTTGTTGGAGCTGTGCATTTGGGGAAACTGGGCGCCGCCAAGTGTATTTTTCTTTTGCTTGGCTCATTATTATTCCAAATTGAGTTTGGACCACAGACCGCCTTACTACTCGTGGATGGCTAAATTGCAGCCTTCCTGTTACGCAAGAGGGAGCCAGAAACCGCAATGCACATCATGTTCCATTGCCGCTATTCTTTACGCATTTGGGACAACGTCAAGTAGTGGCTCTGGACGGTGGAGATCCAACCAACCCAATGGGCGGCCTTGGACAATGTTGAGGATTGTTGGCATCATCTTGCCATTCGCACTGGCCATAGGCAAAAAGTGGTGGCCTCCCTCGCGATGTTAGTGGCGTGGGAGCTTTGGAATGAAAGAAACGCTAGGGTCTGCTCCTTGCCATCAATAGTTCTTGCAAAGATTAAATCGGAGGCACACCATTGGGTCACAATGAGAGTCAAACATTTGAGTTGTATTAAGCCGGGAGAGTAGGCTTATGTTTAAATTTGTAAGGTGGTTGTTACCACCTAAACTTGTTCTAAAATCTTCCTCCTAATTAATAAGATGAGGCAAAGCTTTTGCCTCCGTTTTTTTAAAAGATTTGAAAAAGAGAGAGCATTAAAGTATATCGAATTTACTTCTCTGAGAATCTAAAATTAAAACTTATTTATTGCGCCAGCAAGGTAGCTACATATATAGCCTCCACCATGCAAGCCAGAAGAGGTCACTGTTGCGATCGACCTAACCGTACGTGGATGCTGCCGATCGCGTCTCGGCATCAAAGCAAAAGCCAAGAAAACAAAGCGTGAAGAGAGATGAGAAAGAGACCAGGCAAAACAACAAAAAAGATATTACGATCGATGATGACGGGTCTTATACTGATCAGTGATGAATGAGTCCTAGATCACACCTGCCTCTTGCCACGTGGGGTAGGCTAGCGAGCTAGCTAATTAACCAGTTAAGCCACCCTCGCTCATTTCAAACAGAAGGCACGAGTGCCCAGCTTTAAATTAATAAAGCCTTTTACGGCCAATACAAAGGTGCTGAAGAACAGCTTACAGACCAACGACCAAACAAGCACAACAAGAAAGAAAACTAAGCATAGCTTGAGGTAGCCGAGACCCTCATCCATGAGCAGCAGCGGATTCTTGAGAGGCTAGCAGAAGAAGGATCCAGCAGACCTGACGCCATGGATTGCACCTGGGCACCTGAAACTGCACTCACTCACACCCAGTCCATGGCCGAAGAAGGCTCCCTACCTCCTCGTCCTGGTTCGAAGGACGCCGTACCGTCGGCCGATGGCAGCGCTCTCCCTGAGCGCCTGGATGGGAAGTGCAGCCGAGACCCCCGGCGGACCACCGTGCACAACCAGACACTGCTAGCACACATCCTGACGGGAGCCTCCCCGTAGTCCCGTCGCTCGCCTCCGAGAAGAAACTGCACGGAAGCCGGAGAAGAAGTGGGCGCTGCCCACCGCTGCAGCACCGCCCACCGGACACAAGCACACCTCCACAACCCGCCAGCGGCCACAGACCCCCCTTTCTCGCCCAAGGCCGCGCCTTCAGCAAGGACAGCGACACCACCGGCGCTGCCGCGGCCCAATCAAATATCTAGGCTTTCACTCGGGGAGGTAGGGGTAAGGGAGAGGAGAAGGACAAACCACGATGGCGCCCCCAAGGAGGTAGACGTCGCGAAGGGTGTCGCCACCGTCGAGACCGGCAAGCTGGTCTGGGATTTCTCCCGGTCGTCGATCCCCTCGCCAGCACCCCAGCCAGATCGAGAGCTGGACGCACCAGTCGTGGATCTGGAGGAGTGGGACGAGGTAGGAGAGGGAGGGGCCGGCGCTTCGAGATCCGGGCACGGCGGCCACGCGGACCACCCGGCCCGAGACCGGCCCCCGTCGGCATCGCGCCACCCGCGTGGCCACGAGGCCATCCCGCACCTGCGAGCACCGGTCGCCGCCGAGCCGATGTCGCCTCACCAGACGAGGCCGCCGCCTCGGATCCGGAGCCCCCACCGTGGAAGCCACCCGACAGCTCGCACATCTCCTCAGATCTAGCCAGGGCCAGCCGTCGGAGGAAGGGGAGCCCGTCGAGCAGCCGCCGCGGTCATGGCGGTCCCGGCGCGGAGGTCCTCCACCTAGACACCGTGCGGGGGGCCAAGGGCTCAGATCCCCGCCGCCCCCTTCACCGGCGTCGTGGGCTTAGCCCAGCAACGTCTCTGGGGGCGACGAGGAGGAGAGGAGGAGGGAGGGAAGGCGGTGGCGGCGCGGCTAGGGTTTCGCCCCCTCGGTCGCCTGGAGGGGGCGACCCGAGGAGAGCGAAGCGGTTTTTTCGTTGTTTTCAAATTAGTTCTGCTCCGCCGCTCTATTTTCTGACCCTCGCTCATTCAGTTTAGCCGGCGATTTGATTATCAAACTGCTAATGCAGGTCGATGATGATTAAGCTAGCCGGCCCCTACTTCATGCAAGAACTCTCAACTCTCAACTGTCTCTTTGATCTTCTGGCACAATCGGGTGACGGGCTGACGGCACACTTTTCCTTTTGGAAACTTGCTCTGCGTGCTGACCTAGACTCCAATGATGTCGTAGCGACCCTTGTTTTTGTAGGCTCAAGTGATTACCTGTCTTGTTAACGACTGTATGCCTGTCGGCCTCTACGGATCCGGTAGGTGCGACTCAAAGGAGAGATCGATCCAGCTGGTTTAGCGAGTGATACAATATGTGAAATCGACAATCATAAGAGGGTTTATTAGGCGTGAGTTTTATAAACAGTTCGGTTAAATCAACGCGTGTCAAAGTGTAGAAATGGACACTCCGAGCTAATGTTTCACAGGTGTCCTGCTACGTGGTTGTATTGTGAGGAATTCCATATGTTAGAACTGAGGATCCATCTTCGGATTTAGTTTCAAAAAGACCAAGGAGTTTAGTGCGCTTTTTTTTTAGAGAATGGTGAAGCGGGCTGTATTGTGCACATGGGTAGCTTACACTTCATTGGGCCTAGAAACCTTAACAGTTAATAGATGTCCATATTTATTTATACAGTATGGCCCATATGGTTTGAAAGTTTAGCCCACTCTATTTTTCGAACACAGCCTGGCAATGTTTAAAGGCAAGGTTTGAGCGTTGAATCCTATTTGATGCTTATTATGCTTACGGTATCGTGCTGACGCGTACCCTCTCTTAGCTTCTTCCTATTTCTGGGAGCCGGCGACGATGCGGCGGCACAGGTACATGTGAGGCAAGAAAACTTAGGGAGTGAGTGCATGTGCGGGGCTTTTCGGCGAGGCTCGAACAACTTAGGGTTAGGGATGTTGGTGCGGGGAGGTAGCCGGGGATGGAGAAGGAGGATTCAAAGGGACAGCCGGGGGAGGGTGGAGGTGGAGGCTTGGGCAGCACGAACCGCGTAAGGTGGCGCAACAGCCCCGCCGACTACAGGTGGTGAACTGCAGTTCAGCTGAGGGCATACGTAGTTGAGTCAGGGACGAAGAAATTGGGGGCTGGGTGGAAGATGGCAAACCCTATGCATCGCCCAACGTGCGTGCGGGAATACATCTCATCTGATCGGGTGGTGTAATTGGGCCGGCCCACTAGCGACTGTTTTTTTGGTTTTGTCTTTTTTTCTAAGGTTTGGCGGTTTTTCTGGTTCGGAGGGTTTTGATGTTTTTCTTTTGGATTTTACGTGTTTTCTTTGCTATTTTTTCAAATTTTGAAAATGTTTTAATTAAAAAATTGTTCAACTTTAAAATTCATTCAAATTTAAATTTTGTTCTCATTTAAAAACTGTTCAGATTAAAATTGGTCATATTTTAAATTTGTTCAATTTTTTTTTTCAATTTTTAAAATGTTTGAATTTGAGAAAAAAGAAAGATGCCTATTATTGAATCATTTCCAGAGCTGCTCACGAGGGAGACGCTCATTGTGTTTCGTGTGTTTTCCCCGCACGCCTAATGGCACCCCGTGCGTCCTGCACGCGCGGCCGATGAATAGGATCTCCCGTTTGAGCCCACGTTGCGAATCCGGCACTCGTTTCGGTTCCGACTTCCGATCTCCTGTCATAGCTCAAGATAAATAATGATAAATAATCCGACCGAATCGGAACTCACACAGCCTTCCAAAATTTCCTTCAAATAATAAATCACAATCTCACCTTATCATGGCGGCGCGGACACGACGAAACCACACACATCCAGTTCGATTCGCCGAGCAACCGAAAAAAAGCAAGCAACAAAACCGCCGGCGCCGGGTTTCGCAGGTATCTACGGAGTACTTCAGATCTCTAGTCGAAGCAGCAGCGAGAGCCATGACGGGGTTCCGCGGCATCCTAAAGTTTATGTGCTTCCGTGGCATTGACGAGGAGCTCAGCACCAAGGACAACGAAACCCAGGGCCGTCGTTGCCACACCCAAGAGAGCAGGCGGCCGCCGCACAGTCAACGGTAGCCACAACGAGCAGAATTCTTGCAAACACAAGGAGTGATGATAAAAAAAGGATTTTCTAGTTCTCCGATAGCTAGTTAAGTCTTACATCATTTAATTTGAAATTTGATTTATTTCGAAAGGCCTCAGGCCGATCTTTATTAAGAAGAAAAGAGAGTTTTACAGCAAGCTGCTGGCAGCTCCGAGGTAGAGCAAAACAGCAAAAAGGCAACCAGACAAACCTGGGCTGCTAACAGAGTAGGCAATAGCTACTGAATACAACAGAGGTACAACATTGTAATCCGGAGACGCCACCATCTACAGCCGGTGCAGCCTCAGATTGCTACCACCCTTCCAGCCGAGCGCCATAAGGAGATGTCCTCTCTAATGCCTTCAAAAACTGCCTCGTCACTGTGCCGCTGGTTTTCAAAGATTCTAGAGTTCCTCTCTTTCCAGAGCTTCCGAGTGCACCAAGATTACCACCGTGTCGAAATCCCGCCTAAGGTTTTTAGGGACTCTTTTCCTTACTTGCAGCCACCATTCATCCGTGCTTGGCAAAGGCGGGGCCTGGAATTGGGAAGTCAGCAGTTGTCCGGTTTCGATGTGCTGCCAAACTTTTTGACTAAAACAACAATGCGGAAAGAGGTGAATGCAGGTTTCGGGAGCTTGTGTACACAGACCGCAACGATCATTATTAGGCCAGCCCCTTCTCCGAAGGTTGTCTCGCTGTCGAGGCATCGTTGGTGTACTACCAACCACATGAAAAACTTGCAACTTGCCGGCGCCTTCGACTTCCAGATTGCTCCGAGCACACGGGAATTGTATATTGGCTGCAAAGAAGAGATTATATGCACTGCTGGTAGAGAAGGAACCGTCCTCTGTGTGGCGCCAAATTAAGGTGTCTTGATCATCCTGATTAAGATGGATTGATCCCAGGAGGTCCCATAGATGAAATTTGATTTATGCTAGTCATAAGTTGCATAATAAGTTGCAACTGAAATTTGATGACATCCGAAATTAGTTCTCAATCGACTGAGAAATAGTCACACCCATAAAAAGAGCATAGATTTTTCGAGAATACACCTCATATAGAAGAAATGTCAAGATGACCGATACAACATTAACAAGGCTACAACTACACACCACGATACATAGCCGAGCGACAAACAACACACTCTCTATAAACCTGATGATAAATGACCCGCCTTAGCCAACATTCAATCACGAATGGCAAGGAGAAGGAGCATATGCCTTAAGGACTGCGTCGCGAACCAAGCAAGACACCACCGAAGCTTGACCTTGACACTAAAGAAACCTGGACCAATGTACCTCCTCTCATGTGCTAAGAGGAGTCAGGGAGAGGAAGGCAGGGCCTCAACGGACTCGGGGAAGACGCCGACCAAGATGCGTCCACCATGTCGTACATTGCGCACCAGAAGCCCAAGCCTTTGGCAACAACCAACACCGGCAGCGCAACACATTGCCCACAGACTCCAAATGCCACATCGGCCTCCCCTAGATGACCAAGACGACGTCTTCAAGAAGATAACAACACCGTAGCGATGCCGCCTGGTCTGGTAGAGTAGACCTAGGGTTTCCCTCAGCATCTGAGGGGAGAAAAGGCACGGTGAAGACCATGAACACGCCTCTAGGAAGGAAACGACGCCCATAGGCGTCGCCGTGATCACAATCGGTCGTAACCGGGCATGGCTTTGACCCCGTCCATTCACTGTGACCCTGATGTTGCCGAAGCTAGACTATAGATGGGGACGAGCAGAAAGTCGTCAGCTTGAGCCACCACCATCGAGAGGAGAGGAACACATATAAGGGAGAGGGGTGATGCCCACCACCAGCATCACCACGACCACCGCAACCTAGCCCGCCATCACCTATACCACTAAGGAGCCACAACCAAGCGCCTCCATGCCACCTGCAACAACGGACTTCGATCCACGAGCCCGCCAAGCCCACATGGCCCAGGCTAGACCTATATCAGACGGCACCACCACATGGGCAGCACCTCCGAGCAGGGGAGCCACACCAACACCATCATCGCGTCGAGGCTACCTAACCACCGTGACACCGCGCCGCCGAGATCCACCCTTACTCATATTGATAATTCCTTGTTTAAAAGACTTCTCGCATTTCTCTTGATGCTTCTTCACTTGATAATACTTGATGCTCGCTCTTTTTCTGCGCCTAGCTGAAAGACGCTAAAGAAAAGCACTCTTGGGTGATAACCCATGTTTATTTTCTGTAATTTTTATTTTTGTTGAGTCTTGGAAGTTATCTGTAATAACCTCTCCTTATCATATTTATTTCGTTTTTGTGCCAATATTAGCCTTAGAAAGAAAGTAAGATTTTGGAAAGTTGCTGTCTTGAAAACAGATTATGTGTTGTCACCATAAAAATTCGTATAAATAGCCAGAGCGGAGTTTTGAGCTGCCATATTTTATGCATGTGCCACAGGTTATTATCTAACTTTCGTTAGTTGATCACTTTTTGAGATGATTAACAGAGGAGTTTCGAAAAAATGGATCTTTACCTGCTGTTCTGTTTTGACAGATTTTTGCCACTATTTGCATTTGCCTCTTAAATCTCTTTCTTTTTAAGTTCTTTTGATGAAAGAGTTTTTTTGAAAGGTTGCTACAGTAGCTACTTCTTTAATAGATGTTTGGTATATGTTAGTACTGAACCCAAGTGGATTTGTTTATTTTGATTGTACTAATGCTGCTAATAGAGAATTGTGTGAAGTTTTATATGAAAAAAGTTTTCAAGTGTAGGGAGAGAAGAATGATGTGATGAGATGAAGAATGGAAAAATGCTCAAGCTTGGGGCTGCCTCTGCACCCCAAAAAATATCCAAGAGGAACAAGCATCAAAGCTTGGGGATGCCTTGGGCATCCCCTCTTCATCAACAAAGCAACAGGTCATCTCTCTATACACTATATTTTTATTGCTTCATACGCTATGTGTTGTTCTTGGAGCATCTTTTTTTTTGTTTTTTTTTTTGCTGTAGCATATGTTGGATCCCGGCATATTTGTTTTGGAGAAAGACCCGTTTCATTTTAATTGCATAGAACGCTCTAGTTTTCGTTGTTATTGTTCTACGAGTGTTCTACTTTTCTAGTACTGCGTTTAGCTCTTGTTCTTTCACTTGAATTTTATTCAGAGCTCGTTAGTATTATTTATTTATGTATGATTATCTCTCTGGTCCATATTGTATTTCATCTCTGAGATTTATTTTAAATAAGTTGATTGGTGTTAGATACGAGTAAAAAGTTTCATGACTATAGTGATGCAAAAGGAAGTTTGTCTAGACTGTGACATAGCCTTTGGCATGTCATGTTGGATGTTATTTTTGTTATATGCTTAGTGTTTATTGGTGTAGCATGACTTGTTTCAAATGGCTGAGAGTGCATAATGTGTCATTGAAAGAATCATGTGTTGTTTCCATCATACAAAGCATAATATTGTGGTATTCTCCTTTGATGCTTTATTGGGTTGACTTGGCGCATGCTTATACCATGTTATGACTATAACCAGTCCACTAAAGCCTCTATAATTATTTAGTTTTTTACTTGTAATATCACTTTATGCGTTGACTGATAATGTTTTGTCGCTATGCATGATTATGGCCATTATTGCTCTCTTAGTTGGTCGCTCCCCGTCTTTTGCTAGCCTTTGTCTGTGCTGAGTATGAAATCTGCTCGTGCATCAAACCACCAATAACCAAAGTTTGCCAATTGTGTCCACCATATCTACCTAGTAGCATTATTGCTACTCCAAGTATATTCACCATGATTTTATTTATTTTCCAAATTAAATTTTGGCATGAGAAAATTAGTCAGTAAAACTCTCACGAAATTGATGGCACATTTACTTTCTTGCACTTAATAAACTTGATCATTGTGCTTATCTTATGAAGTTTATATGTTTGCAAATTGCAAGTTGGGAGTTAGTATAACCATGCTTTCATGAGAAACACTTTCGACATTCCACTTATATTTAGTTGATGTCATGTTCTTTTGTTTATGGATCCCTAGCGGTGCGAAATAAAATGGAAACTTGTAAGTACATGGAGTTTGTATATGAGTTAGGGAAATGCCTGGGCCGCTAATCTAAGCCATGCATTATTCATGGTGGGAATTTACAGCTAAACCATACTGAGCATTCTATGAAGCATTTTCAATAAAAAGCTATATTGTTTTTCTTGTCATTTTGGCATGGGATTGCTCTTACAAGAGTACCTCCATATTATCGGGCAAGAGGTACCCCGTTGGCGGTTCTCAATGATACATGTATACTTACAATGACAAGAACTTATTTAGGATCTAAGTTGAGTAGCATGAGATTTAGGTATTCGCATTCAAGGGGCATGAGATTTTCAACTTGTGATTTGCAAGCATATAGCTCATTTGACTCACATTAAGTTTAACCATTCAAGATGCTTATGATAGGAGCAATGACAGCTCAAAGCTAATAAGTACCATACTTTTTGGAAGGTTTATAAAACTTGTTTATCTTGCTTACTCTGCAATGAGTATCTCTCTTTTACTATTATGTTGAATCTTCATCTTCTACTTTATGCACCAATTAAGAGAGCATAGTTGTCATTCTTAGTGCACTGTGCAAAGTTCCAAAATTATTATCGATTGATTCATGACTGCACTATTGTTTGTTCTTAAACTAATTGTATCTAGTCACTCTGAACTTTGAAGGTGTTCTAACATTTATGTTTTGCTACTTCATAAAGGACATTTATGTTTATGCTCATAAATAAACAGCTGCTTTCAATGCACGATTATTCATGATCATTTGTTTGAGTTACTCTTCATCTTATAACATAGTTGCTAAGTTCTATTGAATTATATCTATCATGCCTATGTTTAGAATACGTTGATCCCAGCTCATAATGCTTTACATGCTTGATCAAGATTGTGTTGGCTTCATGTCACCTCAAAAATTATCTTTGTTATCACTTACCTACTCGAGGATAATCAGGAGTTAAGCTTGGGGATGCTTGATCCGTCTCATACGTATCTATAATTTTTGATGCACCATGTTTGTTTTACACCAATTCATATATGTTTTTCTTATACTTTGTTGCACTTTTATACATTTTCCGGCACTAACCTATTAACAAGATGCCACAGTGTCAGTTCCCTGTTTTCTGCTGTTTTTGTATTTCAGAAAAGTTGTACAGGAAATATTCTCGGAATTGGATGAAACAAAAGCCGAATTCAATAGCGTAACGAAGACGAGAATCCGGAGGGGAGTCGAAGGGGGCCAGCGGGGTGGCCACACCTACCCTAGGCGCGGCCTGGCCCTGGCCCGCGCCTAGGGGTGGTGTGGGCCCCCTGGCCTCCACCAACATCGCCCCTCCGCCTATTTAATCACGATCTCAGGAAAACCCTGGATACCCGAGCCTCCATCCACGAAAAGTTTCATCGCGGCCGCCATCGCAGAACCCATCTCGGGGGTTCTGAAGCTCTTCCTGGCACCCTGCCGGAGGGGAGAATCATCGTCGGAGGCATCTAAATCGCCATGCCCGCCTCCAAAGTGAAGCGTGAGTAGTTCATCCCTGGACTATGGGTCCATAGCAGTAGCTAGATGGTTGTCTTCTCCAATTTGTGCTTCATGTATAGATCTTGTGATGTATGGTCGATATTCTGTCAATTGCCCAGCTGTAAATTGTTCACCCAACATACTATTTATCTTTGTGGAGAGATACCTATAGTGAACTGTGGACCCCGGTCCTTTCCTTTACACTGATAAATTCAACCACTGCAATCCTGCTATGTTACTTACTGCAAGCTCTGTTCTTTTTAATTACTGCAAACATCTCTTTCAACTCGATACGTCTAATCATTTGTGTTCAGCAAACCGGTGAGATTGACAACCTCACTGCAAGTTGGGCTAAAGTACTTTGGTTGTGTTATGTGTAGGTTCCACGTTGTTGCTGACGTCGGTAGTGCGCCCTACCACTAGTCAGCTAGCAACACCTTCAGAAGTCACGCCTTTCTCCTACTGGTCGATTAAATCTTGGTTTCTTACTGAGGGAAAACTTGCTGCTGTGCTCATCATACCTTCCTCTTGGGGTTTCCCAACCGCTTCCACAATAACCGTCACCAAGATTGTCTGGCGCCATCATTGAAGCACAATCAAACACCACTATTACCGCCGCTGGTTGTAGATCTCATCTACCCTTGCATCGTACTTGTTGGATCAAGAAGGAGGAGACAGTGTTGTGTTGGACATGTGCATAACTCGGAGGCGTTGTTCGTTACGATGTTGATCGTGAGGAGGAAATATACATCAACCACGTTGTTAACGCTTCCACTTATCAGTCTGCAAGGGTATGTAGATCTCTCTCTCTACTTGCATCGTGTAGAATGGATCATGGATCTTGTAGATCTAATCTTGTTTTTGTTCGCCCTTCATAGCATTTTTTATTTATTTTCTACGGCGAATCCCATCAATATCTACCCATAATCGTACTTGGGATCCTTCTCGAATGGAAAGCGTTCAAGCCCTAAAAAAGGGAATGCCATTTTTACGCTTTTGTTGATCCCCACATGATAGGATTTTCTGAAAACAGAGGCACCTAAAGTTGCGCACTTTTTTTGCGAATTCTTAGATCTTTATAGATTAAAAATAATGCTAAGCTTGAAAAAGCTCTACCAATCTCCCTAACCTCCTGGAAAACAACCATGATTTCTGTACGATTATGATCTCCTCCATTACAAAGGTAATAGCCTGAAGAATCGCTCTCTATAATCAAATGTTTGTAGCGTCTCTCCACCGCAAGTCTAGCTCCCTCCCGGATGGCCAGCGCCTCCATGGTCATGGCATTCGCTGCATGTTCGTACCATAGAGATTGTGCTCTGATCATATTCTCTCGGTGGTCACGAACAACCAGCCCCGTACCACCGGACATGGTAGTTTCAATAAAGCTTGCATATGTATTGATCTTGATAGTTCCCGACGCCGGTGGCTTCCACTGATCCTTCTTTTTCTGAACGTTCTTCTTCCACTCTCGACCAGATAGCTAGAGCTAGATCAAGGGTTATCTGCGTAACCCAATGAGTTGAGTCTGTCACCAATCGACCCCCTTCCCCATGTTTGAGTGCGTTTCTTTCTTTCCATGTAGCCCACAGAAGGCGTGCCAGCAGGCCGCAGAAAGCCTCGAACCCTTTTGTCCCGGCCCGTGGCACGAACCGCGATAAAAGGGTCCTAACAGACCGGGACAAAAGGCCCCGTGCCCTCCAGCTGGTTTCGGGGCGACGTGGCCAGGCCATATGTCCCGGCTGCAGACTGGGCCGGGATAAAAGGCCTGGACGAAAGCCCAGTTTTCTACTAGTGATTCCACATAGAATCATGCTAACCTGATCATATTTTTTTTGAACAAAGAGAGGCGCCATGATAGGGCAAAGGTGGCCGATCTTTCGATGAGACGAGGATAATTCGATTTGTTGGTGGAGTTCGTGCTTGACGATCCGACTACACGTGCAAAGCTCGTGCGCTAATGCAATCGCTAGGACAATCTCCGGGAGTTACTGATCTTGCAGGAACACGATCAACCTGACCAGCGAGGGTCTTAATTCCTACCTGAAATCGAGAACAAGTAAGAACTAAAGATGCAATCAGAATATTGCGAATAGAGATGAAAGCTTGATTGATAATGGTGGGATTCCGAATAGTCGGTCTTGTTCTGGGCGTTGGCCTCCAAAGAAGTACACGTAGTTGCAGCAATTGGCTAACTTTTAATCTAATCAAAATCCAAGTTCTAATGACGGCTACGAGAGGGATATATATGGGGGAAGTGAAGGGATTTTCGTCCAACCAGCTAGGGTTGGCCAAAAACACCCCTTAATGGGCCTTCCTCCACTTATATGGCCTCTTAAAATCCCCTAAAATACCTAATCCGAAAATACATGGGCCTGGCCCATTAAATAAGGTGACGCATCACCAAAAATAACTCTTTGGACGAATTTTATGATGGAGTAACTTGTATAATTCATCCAAGCATCGTTGCTTCACTATGGTGGCTTCAATGTTCTGAAATCCTCGCTTGCAACGCCATCCTGAATCCTTGTAGGTCTGCTGCCATCTCCATGCACGTTCCTAATCCAATTCTTGGTGTCCATGCTAGATCCATTCCTAAATAATATAAATACATTTGATTTAGGAAGCATCATATTCTCATATATATTAGTAAGGATTCCTAGTAACGAAGGTACCTGAGATATGGTTGTAGGAGTATTGGTTGTATCTATCATAGAGATGTCCTCATCATCCTCCCCTACTTGAATTGAAGTCGTCCTCGATGTAGTCTCATCTTTTCCACCAAGATATGTCTTCAAATCGGAGGTTGTGATGTCCTCATCATCCTCCCTTTCTTGAAAGAAAAGTTGTCCTCAGCAATGTTTATTCTGTAAACATGCTAACAAAAGAGACAAGGTATATGCATGGTATATGTATATGTCATCCGTTTTAACAGCTCTGTCATGTCGCCCATTTAATTTTGTACATATTGCAGTATTGTAGTAGCTTAGAAGATCATTAGTCCCCATTAAACATTCATCACAACTCGGCTTTGCAGATATAAGTGAAGCACATATTAACTCCTCTCAAATTGTAATGCTCATCATTAAACCATCCCAAAGTTGGTAAACAAAAATGTAAGGTCTCAAATTTACTAGCTACGCCATGTGGATTTAAATAATTTTGCAGCAAGTTATTTGGCATAGAATGAATACCAACATTGGAGGTCATATCAAAAGGAGAAGGCACATACACAAATTCAGTTTTATTGGAACTATAAGAATCATCACACATGACGCAAATCCTATGTACCATAAAAACATTGGTGCTGACATACTCCCCAACCAAATTAAAAGTAACATCGGGGGCGTAGACACTCTTTAAACAAGGAAGTTCATCAATTTTATTTCTAGCATGTGACAAAGATATAGGTGGATCCATCACAACAGAAAACAAAGAATTAGCATGAGAAATCTTAGCCAACACTTCATTGTTCATAACTAGTTTATATGATCCATACTAGAGTCATCTTTCAAATCACGAGGTGCAATATCAGGAGCAAGAATTTCAGTTTGTACACTCATAGATATGGAACAATTAACTTGTACAGTAGGTGTACTCAACATAGTTGGTATATCATTTACACAAGTTCCTAACACATGGTCATCATTGGAAACAAAATTCTCCGTTGGTACACACATATCAATAGAAAAGCGAAAAACAGCACATGGTACACACAAATCTATAGATCTGTCATAACTAGAGTCAACCAAAAGATTGCTAGTCATATCAATGATAATTTCAGTGGGTGCACTAATATTCCAAGACAGATTAAAGTGATCAATTGGTATACCCAACCCAAAATCTCTCTTAGCATGTAACTCATTTGGGGCACTCGAATTGATAGATGCATGAATATCCGCAAAAGAAGCACCCAAAACATTTGGTATTGTAGCATGCAATTCAGTGGGTGTACTTAAATCAATAGAAGAATCCATTTCAGCATTAATAATTTCAGTGGACGCGCACATCGTCAAAGAAGAATTGAAAACAGGACTAATTGCGCTCACAGCAACATGAATCTCAGTGGTATGATCACATGGTACTTGCAAATCAGTAGTATGATCCTCTAATATAGGCGGTGTGGCCAAATCATCAGTGAACTCAACACATGGTATATTAATATCAACATGGTATTTACCAATTTCAAGTTCATTAACAAAACTAGGAAGCATCTCCATTGTTTGATCAGAAGATTGTTTCAAAGCGACAACTATATCCTCAATCAACTCAGTAGACAAATCATCACATGACATATGTAGATCATCATGGAATTCATCAGTCACATGTGGAAGGACAAAATCAGTACCTTTATTTTTACCTTGTGACTCCAACGTAGAAGATGTTCGCAGCGACGTGTCACAAGTATGTGGCTGGGCGACTCGCACAACAATATTCATGCGTGGAACGTTGGAAGAAACAACCGGTGCTAGTGTGCATGACTTGAAGGAATTGGAATGGTCCAACGTTTTCTCCTGTATGTATTTCTCAAAAGCACAAGCTCGAACATATATACCAATAGTAGAACGAGGAATATACTTAAACATAACCTTAATATCAGAGTTCAAGCCATTGAAAAACATGTTTCTAGTACTTTCCTCAAATTCCTTTATATCACAACGGTACATGTAAAATTTAAATTCCTGATAGTAAACATGCACGGTGTTACTACCTTGTTCTAACCGTTTAAGTTTGCGGATCATTTCACGTTGATGAGAATGAGGCACAAATTTATGTCGCAAAGCAGATTTTAAATCTCCCCAAGTAGTAGGTTTATTATCAACAGTTTCTTTATAAGTCATATCCCACAAAATGGAAGCAAAACCCGTAAAAACTCTAGCAGCAGTTCTTACTTTCTCATGTTCAGTAAAATCATGGCATCCAAAAACATTGTCAACTTCAAACTCCCAATCAAACACTACAAGAAAAGTTGCCATGGCCGACGAAGTTGAAGTCGCGCCGTGGTTGCTGGTGTACCATGGCCGACGATTTTGGTCCCTCCGTGGTGCATGTCAAAACTTTTTTTTTCTCGTTTTTGAGGCCACCTAGCCCGACGAAAGCGGCCAAAACGTCGCGTATGGTGGCCCGGGACGTGGTGCATCGCGAATTCTCGGGTTGAGTCAACGCAAATCCGCACCGCCGAGGGATGTAGGGCCCAGATGGCAGCCTCTCTGGCATTGTTTTTTTTCTCGATCGCGCCATCTCGTTCAACGTTCTCCGATCGAGCCGTTACGATGCGAGATCATGGGTCCCGCATGTCATCCTCTATGAACCAAAATTCTTTCTATTCTTGGATTTTTTTGACCCCCGATTCTGGCTACTTCCTTTTTCTTTTGATCCCTTGCCGCCTTGGAAACGTTGAGACCGCTGTCGCTAAATGGGACCCGCATGTCATCCTCTATGTGCAATCAACTTTCTTTTCTTGGAGTTTTTTTGGCACCTCAAATTTGGTCACTTGCCTTTTTCTTTCGATCCCCTGCCGCCTCTCAAACGGTGATACCGCTGCTGCTAAATGGGACCCGCATGTCATCCTCTATGTGCAATCAACTTTCTTTTCTTGGAGTTTTTTTGGCACCTCAAATTTGGTCACTTGCCTTTTTCTTTCGATCCCCTACCGCCTCTCAAACGGTGATACCGCTGTTGCTAACTGGGACCCGCATGTCATCCTCTATGCACTATAAAACTTTCTTTTCTTGAATTATTTTTGGCACCTCATATTTGGTCACTTACCTTTTCTTTCGATCCCCTGCCGCCTCTCAAACGGTGATACCGCTGCTTGCTAAATGGGACCCGCATGTCATCCTCTATGTACTATAAAACTTTCTTTTCTTGGAGTTTTTTTGGCACCTCAAATTTGGTCACTTGCCTTTTTCTTTCGATCCCTGCCGCCTCTCAAACGGTGATACCGCTGTTGCTAAATGGGACCCGCATGTCATCCTCTATGTGCAATCAACTTTCTTTTCTTGGAGTTTTTTTGGCACCTCAAATTTGGTCACTTGCCTTTTTCTTTCGATCCCACGCCGCCTCTCAAACGGTGATACCGCTCGTCGCTAACTCGGGACCCGCATGTCATCCTCTATGCACTATAAAACTTTCTTTTCTTGAATTATTTTTGGCACCTCATATTTGGTCACTTACCTTTTTCTTTCGATCCCCTGCCGCCTCTCAAACGGTGATACCGACTGCTGCTAAATGGGACCCGCATGTCATCCTCTATGTACTATAAAACTTTCTTTTCTTGGAGTTTTTTTTGGCACCTCATATTTGGTCACTTGCCTTTTTCTTTCGATCCCCTGCCGCCTCTCAAACGGTGATACCGTTGCTTGCTAAGCGGGACCCGCATGTCATCCTCTATGTACTATAAAACTTTCTTTTCTTGAATTATTTTTGGCACCTCATATTTGGTCACTTACCTTTTTCTTTCGATCTCATGCCACGTTTGAAACGTTGAGGAACCCGGAGCTCATGGGACCCGCATGTCATCCTCTATGTACTATAAAAGTTCATTTTCTTGGTTTTTTCACCCT
>NC_061511.1:281381687-281450254 GCF_022539505.1 Lolium rigidum | reverse complement strand
AAGCTCCTTGATAATATGATGGTTAATTACTCCGAATGGCACACGGAAAGAGCTCCACAAGGTAAGAAGGTAAATTCTGTTGAAGAATCCTCTTCCTTGAATGATAAAGTTGATGCTATTATGTCTATGCTTGCGAATGATAGGACTAATGTTGATCCTAATAATGTTCCATTAGCTTCATTGGTTGCACAAGAAGAACATGTTGATGTAAACTTCATTAAAAATAATAATTTCAACAACAATGCTTATCGGAACAATTCTAGTAATAACTATAGGCCATATCCTTATAATAATGATAACGGTTATGCTAATTCTTATGGGAATTCTTACAACAATAATAGGAATACACCCCTGGACTTGAGGCCATGCTTAAAGAATTTATTAGTACACAAACTGCCTTTAACAAATCTGTTGAGGAAAAGCTCAATAAAATTGATATTCTTGTTTCTAGAGTTGATAGTCTTGCCTCCGATGTTGATCTTTTGAAATCGAAAGTTATGCCTAATAGGGATATTGAAAATAAAATTGTTACTACAGCAAATGCCATCCAAGTTAGAATTAATGAGAATATAAGATTAATGGCTGAACTAGCGTGCTAGGTGGGATAGATAAGAAAATGAAAAACTAGCTAAAAAGGAAAATGTAGCTAAAGTTTGGACGATTACCACCACTAGCAATGCTAATGATTCATATGTTGCTGCACCTCCTACTATCCATGATAAAATAATTGGTGTTGGCAAAGCTTCTACTCGTAGTGCAAAGCGCGCAAAATTACCTGAAACTGCTAAAACTGCTGAAACTGCTTGTGATAAAACTGCTGAAATTTTTTCCAACCTTGGGGATGATAATCCCATTGATTTATATTGTAATGATTTAGATTTTGATGATTGCCACATCTCTGAAGTTATAAAGTTCTTGCAAAAACTTGCTAGGAGTCCCAATGCTAGCGCTATAAACTTGGCTTTCACAAAACATATTACAAATGCTCTCATAAAAGCTAGAGAAGAGAAACTAAAACTTGAAACTTCTATTCCTAGAAAGCTAGAGGATGGTTGGGAGCCCATCATTAAAATGAGAGTCAAAGATTTTGATTGTAATGCCTTATGTGATCTTGGTGCAAGTATTTCTGTTATGCCTAAAAAGTCTATGATATGCTTGACTTGCCACCATTGAAAAATTGTTATTTGGATGTTAATCTCGCTGATAATGCTAAAAAGAAACCTTTGGGGAAAGTTGATAATGTTCATATTATGGTTAACAATAACCTTGTCCCCGTTGATTTTGTTGTCTTGGATATTGAATGCAATGCATCTTGCCCCATTATATTGGGAAGACCTTTTCTTCGAACCGTTGGTGCTACTATTGATATGAAGGAAGGTAATATTAAATATCAATTTCCTCTCAACAAAGGTATGGAACACTTCCCTAGAAATAGAATGAAGTTACCTTATGATTCTATCATTAGAACAAATTATGATGTTGATGCTTCATCTCTCGATGTTACTTGAGTTACACTTTCTGCGCCTAGCTGAAAGGCGTTAAAGAAAAGCGCTTATGGGAGACAACCCATGTTTTTACCTACAGTACTTTGTTTTTATTTTGTGTCTTGGAAGTTTTTTACTACTGTAGCAACCTCTCCTTATCTTAGTTTTATGTTTTGTTGTGCCAAGTAAAGTCTTTGATAGAAAAGTAAGTACTAGATTTGGATTACTGCGCAGTTCCAGATTTCTTTGCTGTCACGAATCTGGGTCTATCTCCCTGTAGGTAGCTCAGAAAATTAAGCCAATTTACGAGCATGATCCTCAGATATGTACGCAACTTTCATTCAATTTGAGCATTTTCGTTTGAGCAAGTCTGGTGGCCTAATAAAATCCATCTTTACGGACTCGTTCTGTTTTGACAGATTCTGTCTTTTATTTCGCATTGCCTCTTTTGCTATGTTGGATGAATTTCTTTGATCCATTAATGTCCAGTAGCTTTATGCAATGTCCAGAAGTGTTAAGAATGATTGTGTCACCTCTGAACATGTGAATTTTTATTATGCACTAACCCTCTAATGAGTTGTTTCGAGTTTGGTGTGGAGGAAGTTTTCAAGGATCAAGAGAGGAGTATGATGCAATATGATTAAGGAGAGTGAAAGCTCTAAGCTTGGGGATGCCCGGTGGTTCACCCCTGCATATATTAAGAAGACTCAAGCGTTTAAGCTTGGGGATGCCCAAGGCATCCCCTTCTTCATCGACAACATTATCAGGTTCCTCCCCTGAAACTATATTTTTATTCGGCCACATCTTATGTACTTTGCTTGGAGCGTCGCTTTGTTTTTGTTTTTGTTTTGTTTGAATAAAATGGATCCTAGCATTCACTTTATGGGAGAGAGACACGCTCCGCTGTTGCATATGGACAAATATGTCCTTAGGTTCTACTCATAGTATTCATGGCGAAGTTTCTCCTTCGTTAAATTGTTATATGGTTGGAATTGGAAAATGCTACATGTAGTAACTCTAAAATGTCTTGGATAATTTGATACTTGGCAATTGTTGTGCTCATGTTTAAGCTCTTGCATCATATACCTTGCACCCATTAATGAAGAAATACTTAGAGCTTGCTAATTTGGTTTGCATATTTGGTTTCTCTAGAGTCTAGATAACATCTAGTATTGAGTTTTGAACAACAAGGAAGACGGTATGGAGTCTTATAATGTTTACCATATGTCTTTTATGTGAGTTTTGCTGTACCGTTCATCCTTGTGTTTGTTTCAAATAACCTTGCTAGCCTAAACCTTGTATCGAGAGGGAATACTTCTCATGCATCCAAAATACTTGAGCCAACCACTATGCCATTTGTGTCCACCATACCTACCTACTACATGGTATTTATCCGCCATTCCAAAGTAAATTGCTTGAGTGCTACCTTTAAAATTCCATCATTCACCTTTGCAATATATAGCTCATGGGACAAATAGCTTAAAAACTATTGTAGTATTGAATATGTACTTATGCACTTTATCTCTTATTAAGTTGCTTGTTGAGCGATAACCATGTTTCGGGGACGCCATCAACTATTTCTTGTTGGATATCATGTGAGTTGCTATGCATGTCCGTCTTGTCCGAAGCAAGAGAGATCTACCACCTTCATGGTTGGAGCATGCATATTGTTAGAGAAGAACTTTGGGCCGCTAACTAAAGCCATGATTCATGGTGGAAGTTTCAGTTTGGACACATATCCTCAATCTCATATGAGAATAATAATTGTTGCCACATGCTTATGCATAAAAGAGGAGTCCATTATCTCGTTGTCCATGTTGTCCCGGTATGGATGTCTAAGTTGAGAATAATCAAAAGCGAGAAATCCAAAATGCGAGCTTTCTCCTTAGACCTTTGTACAGTGCGGCATGGAGGTACCCCATTGTGACACTTGGTCAAAACATGTGCATTGCAAAGATCCGGTAGTCCAAGTTAATTAGGACAAGGTGCGGGCACTATTAGTATACTATGCATGAGACTTGCAACTTGTAAGATATAACTTTCATAACTCATATGCTTTATTACTACCGTTGACAAAATTGTTTCATGTTTTCAAAATAAAAGCTCTAGCACAAATATAGCAATCGATGCTTTCCTCTTTGAAGGACCATTCTTTTTACTTTTATGTTGAGTCAGTTCACCTATTTCTCTCCACCTCAAGAAGCAAACACTTGTGTGAACCGTGCATTGATTCCTACATACTTGCATATTGTACTTGTTATATTACTCTATGTTGACTATTATCCATGAGATATACATGTTACAAGTTGAAAGCAACCGCTGAAACTTAATCTTCCTTTGTGTTGCTTCAATACCTTTACTTTGATTTATTGCTTTATGAGTTAACTCTTATGCAAGACTTATTAATACTTGTCTTGAAGTACTATTCATGAAAAGTCTTTGCTTTATGATTCACTTGTTTACTCATGTCATCACCATTGTTTTGATCGCTGCATCCACTACATATGTTTACAAATAGTATGATCAAGGTTATGATGGCATATCACTTCAGAAATTATCTTTGTTATCGTTTTACCTGCTCGGGACGAGCAGAACTAAGCTTGGGGATGCTTGATACGTCTGTTATCACCAAGATTTGACCGAGCCGGAGGTGGGCCGCACTCAAGATGAGCTTAAGGAAATATACATGGAGAATTACATGAATCGGCCTGTTATACCAAGTTGGGCTTAATTGCCCGTGTATCTGTAACATATTAGATCTATTTTAGTTTAGAGATAGGATCTTACTCGTGCACGGTTTAGTGCATGCCTACCTTAGAAAGTCCCCCGGACTATAAATATGTACCTAGGGTTTATGGAATAAACAACAACTCACGTTCAACCCCAAAAACAAACCAATCTCGGCGCATCGCCAACTCCTTCGTCTCGAGGGTTTCTATCGGGTAAGCGACATGCTGCCTAGATCGCATCTTGCGATCTAGGCAGCACAAGCCCCACGTTGTTCATGCGTTGCTCGTATCGAAGCGCTTTTGATGGCGAGCAACGTAGTTATCATTAGATGTGTTAGGGTTAGCATTGTTCTTCGTTTAAGCATGCTTACGTAGTGCAACCTTTGCATATCTAGCCGCCCTCACGCCTGTCTCAGCGTGGGGCGGCACCCCGCTTGATCATTATTTAGTAGATCTGATCCGTTACGATTGCTCCTTGTTCTACAAGGATTAGTTTAATATCTCGCAATAGTTAGGCCTTACAAAGGGGGAGGATCCAGTGGCACGTAGGGTGGCGTTCGCAAGTCCTAAACGGGATGTTCCTAGGATCAACTTCATGTTGGTTTTTTGGCCTTGTTTAGGATCGGCTTACGAGCACCGTGCGTGGCCGCAAGGCCCAACCCGGAGTAGGATGATCCGATTATGCGGTGAAAACCCTAAATCGTCGTAGATCTCATTAGCTTCATCTTGATCAAGCAGGACCACCAAGTATTCGTGCACCCCGTACGGATCATGGGTGGATCGGCTCTTTGAGCCGATTCACGAGATAACCCGAGAGCCGATCGAGGCTCGTATTTAACGTTTACATGTATGCCCTGCGAGAAACTAAGCGAGGCATCCTCATCACCTTCCCGACCAGGTATAGGTCAGGTGTCACGCCCTTGCACTTCGCAACGCCGCGTGTGACCGGAAGAGCATTGCGGGCCGTCGCTCGGAGGGGTCTCGGCCAGCCGCAGCCTCTAGGCTCTTCCCGGCTCTACGGTGTTGACAAGGCCGCTGCCCGCCGGTGGGTTTTGGCAGTCAACACATTCCGGCACGCCCGGTGGGACATATCGTCTACATCAACCACATCGCCATCTACATCCGAGATGGCGGACGGCACGCCGCTCACCTACGGGGATCCGCCCGACGACCTCAAGAAGCAATACAACGAGATCAAGGCTACCCTCGAAGCCGACCTCATCGGCTCTTTTCGCAGAACCCGCTCCGGTGGCATCGATGGAAGGGGTTCTCACCGCAAGGTGCGCTCGATGGGATAGACCTCTCTACCCCGTCGGAGGAACGTACCGTGGGTCCGCGGGCAGGAGATCAACTACCTGGTGGCTCATTCACTACACCGCCACTCTGAGAACTTGGTCAACGTGTTGGAGCGTGTCGCTCTGCGCGTGATCCAGGAGATCATGAGCCACCAGTACTCGCCGTCAGGACCAGCTCTCGGGACTCATCAAGGAGAGTTGCCATTCCAGCCCCGTCCACCGCTGCCATATGCGTTGGCAGCACTCGCCGAAGTGCCGACTACACCGGCATTCCTCGTCTACAGGATTGGTGGCGACCCTAGTGACTACCAGCTCTTAATGGAGGCGCCTAAGGAGATCCCTCATGGATACGCGTGCATGTATGTGCCGGATTGTGGTGACTGGGCACTCACAAACCAGGCCACAACATCGGGGACTCCGGCGAAGACAGGAGGAACGTCGGCGACAGAGAAGACGTGGCTAACTAAATACGCCACACCGACGAAACTCCCGAGCCAAGCTCCCGCGGATGGCTCGTAGCTGGAAAAGCAAACATGGCAGGCCAAGTACGCCACCCCGGCGAATCTTCGAGTGCAACTCCTACGGCCAGCACAAGCGGATCAGATCAGTACCATACTGAGAGACCAATTCGGCATGATGCCGAAAAGAAGGACAGTCGGCTATTCCAAGCCGTACCCCGACGATTACGAGATGATCCCGCTGCCGCCTAAATATCGGCTCCCTGACTTTTCCAAGTTCAGTGGATCAGATGGCTCCAGCTCCATCGAGCACGTCAGCCGATATTTGGCTCAATTAGGACCGGCTTCAGTGTCGGATCAGCTACGCGTGAGGCTCTTCTCACAGTCCCTCACGGGATCGGCTTTTGGATGGTACACTTCTTTGCCAGCAAACTCCATCCGAGCCTTGGAAGCAATTGGAAGAACAGTTCCATATGCAATACCATTCGAAGCTTCCGAGTCCGGCATTGCCGATCTAGCACAACTACGTCGAAGCGCGGGAAACGGTGACAGAATACATCCAGCGCTTCAGGAATCTTAGGAACCGATGTTATTCGGTTCGTATAACCGAAAAGGAAGCGATCGAGTTGGCAGTAGCAGGCCTTGCAACACAGCTCAAGGACATGGCCTCCCAAGCAGATTATCCCTCGTCGGCGCACATGGTTCGAAACTATCAGCATATGAACAGCGCCACCCCGACCCGTACCAAGACAAGTTCAAGCGTGCGTAGTTATGGTCGAAACAGAGGAAGATGAAGTGCCTGCGGGAGACCAAGAAATAGCAAGGTGGCTGAGTGGACTCGGGGAGGAACCCCGTGGCCTCGCAAATGGGTAAAGCCACCAGGGCCGCCCGAGGGATTTGATTTTGACGTAACCAAGACCGAACAGATCTTCGACCTCCTGCTCAAGGAGAAACAGCTTGACGGTTCCCGAAGGTCTCAAGTTCCCCACGGCAAAAGAGCTAAACGGAAAGCCGTACCGCAAATTCCACAACTCGCTTTCCCATGCCACCAACGACCGCCGGGTGTGGCGTCGGCACATCCAAGCGGCGATAGAGAAGGGGCGGCTAATTTTCAACCAGTACGCCATGAAGGTCGACACCCAACCCTTCCCCGCCGTTAACATGGTGGAAATCACCTACCCTGAAGGTTGCCAGCCGGGTCCCTCGTTCAGCATCAACATGGTAGGACTTGGAAACCACTCCGGCAAAGATGGAGATGAGGGCAGCTGCTCTCATAGCAAGGATACTGCAGGAGGCCGCTCCACGCGATCGGCTCCGTCATGATGGCAAGCGCTATGTCACGAGAGGGAGAGGTGAAGAATATAAGATATCGGCGACCCTCTCCGATCACCTCCTCAACAAATATGTGAGTCAGGTATGACCAACGCCGACGGTCCAATTACGATGATAGAGGAGATCGTCCGGCTAGAGAAGCCGAAGATATCGTCGGCAGGATCGCGATGAGGAGGAGCACGAGCGCCGTGCCACGGAAGCATCAAGGGAGCAAGATGACAACGCCGGACATTGGGACTGCCCCTTCTTCAGTACACTCGCTGGGATTCAGGAATGAGCCGATTGCCCACAATCGGCAATTGCCCAGAATGCAACAAGAAGAAGAAGCAGGCAGCCAACGTATCTGTGTTCGAGCGCCTAGGGCCTCTCCCGCCACAAAGCAAACGTGCTGAGTCACCTCGTTGGGCAGATCTTGAGGATTCAGAAGACGAGGGGGAAGTGGAAGAAGATAGGTACCACCGGCCAAGGTGGTGCCCTGACGGACTCAGCCGTTCCCAAAAGCGCAGGGTTCAGCGATTGCGCGGCCTGGAGGAAGCCGAAAGGTTGTACCCGCATACGCTAAGGAAGGCACGGCCTGACCTGGCTGCAAAGGTTCAGCGAACCTCGGATGAAGAGGGTCGTCCACGGAAGATGGAGTGGCGCCCCAAACGAGGAAAGCCGATGATGAGACATCGGCTGGCACAAACATGGTACTCGTCTTGCCGACAGAGCTGAGCGCTCCACGACTCTACGGAGCACTCAAGGTGGACGACAGCAAGCGCATCAAGTCAGAGGTCGGGTTGGTTTTACCCAGCCTGACCAAGTAGCAAGATCAAACCAATGAGCAAATCAGGAGAGGCTGATCCTTGTGATCGGCCCCAAAAAACTTATGAAGGGAACTTACAAAACCTTCAGCGAGCAAGCAACGTGGAGGCCGATGCCAGCAGTCGGCCAAAATTATCCTCACCCACCATTCTGCCTGGGTTCAACACGTTATCCAACACGAGCCGATACCATCAAATCTCTTGACAAAATCGGCTCGGGGGGGCACCCAGGTAGATAAAATACGAGGATATGCAACGGAAGCCTCTCATCTTCTGTTGATGGGTATTGGAATATAGGGGCCGATGCACAGGTCGGCCGTAAAAACAAAAAGTGAAAATTCGAAAATTTTCGAACACAGCCGATGTAGCAGGCATCAACTTAAGGATATGAAAGCCGATGCATGGCCATCGACTCAAGAGGAATAACCGTTACGATCAGAGGGTTGATGGAGCACTAATGGAAGAGCTCCGCAATGGGGTAGTGTAAGAGCTCGGATCCTCTCTTCAAAAACAATGTCACCAAAGGAAAGGAGCCGATCTGGCCGGCAAGAACTGAAGAGACTCGGGGGCAGCTCACCTTGAAGGTTCTCTGCTTGGGGCTACATCATGAGTTAAGGCTAATGTCGGCACATGTGTCTGGTTCGCCTTCACTAAGGCTCGGGGGGCAGCTCGCCCTAAAGGTATTGCCCTAGGGAGCCGATTTAATTGGAATCGGCTAGCTCTGCGACACAACTGGTTTGGAGAGCGGTGTTCTGTTACAGAGTCATCAGTTTGAGCATCCAAGACGGTTCCAGGGCTCTTTTAGAGTCGCTTGCTCAAAGATCAAGTCGCCAGCTTGCCAGGATCGGCTGTGTCATCGTCATCGGCAGAAGCCAGCTAGCTTAGAGGGATGGCTAAATTGGCCTGTCTCGCAGATTATCATGAAACTGATGCGGTACCATCAGCCACTAAGCATGGATTAGGCCAACAGTCGACAAATTCAGCATGAAAGAAATCGGCAAAATCAAGCTAAGGGAATTCTTCATTAATATGAGGATTTCTTACAATGGGGAGCCGATTGCTCAAGGAGGGAAGAACAAAAGAAGGGTCTATTGACCAATCTACTACTGCTAGGCCTATACTAATTAGATCCTAATCTACGGGCCATCACTGCCCTCATCGTCATCCTCAGAACTCTCATCGGCACTGCTGCCGATGGGCTCCTCGTCGCTACTCCCGTAGCCCTCCACGGGGGCTTCATCCCCGTCTTCGTCGTCGCTGTTGTCGTCGTCCCACCACATGCGGAGGCGCTTCGCTGGCGGGTAGCCCTCGAGGGAGTCGTCGTCGTCGTCTTCTTCTCCCTCTTCTTCGCAGGTTGGGCAGCCGTCCCGGGAGAACTGGTCGTCCTGACTTTTGGGCTCCAGCTTCCCCATCGGCGAGGAACTGAAGATCTTCATCCCCGCTGGTCAAGGACTTATCGTCCTCAGACCAAATGGAGGAGGCATGGCTCTCCACGTCCCAGTCTTCCGGGGCACGAATCTCTGGCGGCGTCTCGCGGGAGGAGTCGGACCCGTAGGAAAGCTCGGAGGAGGAGGAGGAAGACATGGCGGCACGTAGGGTTTTTGGTGCTAATGCGAGAAGGACGAAGGAGACGCAAGCTGTTGAGAACGGTTAAATAAAGGGGATATGGGAGAGATTCAATGCCACAGCAGCTTCCGAGGAGGTGTTGCCCAACTCGGAAAATTTTACGGCCACGTGGAGAAGTGGAAGGGGCAAGGCATCATGATGGGGATTCTGCGGCAGTTCTGCTCTGCCACGACGTGACCCGACGAAAGAAAGCGTAATGATTTTGGAAATGTCATTTCCAAAACCAGGGGGGGCATGTGTTATCACCAAGATTTGACCGAGCCGGAGGTGGGCCGCAGTCAAGATGAGCTTAAGGAAATATACATGGAGAATTACATGAATCGGCCTGTTATACCAAGTTGGGCTTAATTGCCCGTGTATCTGTAACATATTAGATCTATTTTAGTTTAGAGATAGGATCTTACTCGTGCACGGTTTAGTGCATGCCTACCTTAGAAAGTCCCCTGGACTATAAATATGTACCTAGGGTTTATGGAATAAACAACAACTCACGTTCAACCCCAAAAACAAACCAATCTCGGCGCATCGCCAACTCCTTCGTCTCGAGGGTTTCTATCAGGTAAGCGACATGCTGCCTAGATCGCATCTTGCGATCTAGGCAGCACAAGCCCCACGTTGTTCATGCGTTGCTCGTATCGAAGCGCTTTTGATGGCGAGCAACGTAGTTATCATTAGATGTGTTAGGGTTAGCATTGTTCTTCGTTTAAGCATGCTTACGTAGTGCAACCTTTGCATATCTAGCCGCCCTCACGCCTGTCTCAGGCGTGGGGGCGGCACCCCGCTTGATCATTATTTAGTAGATCTGATCCGTTACGATTGCTCCTTGTTCTACAAGGATTAGTTTAATATCTCGCAATAGTTAGGCCTTACAAAGGGGGAGGATCCAAGTGGCACGTAGGGTGGCGTTCGCAAGTCCTAAACGGGATGTTCCTAGGATCAACTTCATGTTGGTTTTTTGGCCTTGTTTAGGATCGGCTTACGAGCACCGTGCGTGGCCGCAAGGCCCAACCTGGAGTAGGATGATCCGATTATGCGGTGAAACCCCTAAATCGTCGTAGATCTCATTAGCTTCATCTTGATCAAGCAGGACCACCAAGTATTCGTGCACCCCGTACGGATCATGGGTGGATCGGCTCTTTGAGCCGATTCACAGGATAACCTGAGAGCCGATCGAGGCTCGTATTTAACGTTTACATGTATGCCCTGCAGGAAACTAAGCGAGGCATCCTCATCACCTTCCCGACCGGTATAGGTCGGGTGGCACGCCCTTGCACTTCGCAACGCCGCGTGTGACCAGAAGAGCATTGCGGGCCGTCGCTCGGAGGGGTCTCAGCCAGCCGCAGCTCTAGGCTCTTCCCGGCTCTACGGTGTTGACAAGGCCGCTGCCCGCCGGTGGGTTTTGGCAGTCAACAACGTCTCCGACGTATCGATAATTTCTTATGTTCTATGCCATATTATTGATGATACCTACATGTTTTATGCACACTTTATGTCATATTCGTGCATTTTCTGGAACTAACCTATTAACAAGATGCCGAAGTGCCGCTTGTTGTTTTCTCGCTGTTTTTGGTTTCGGAAATCCTAGTAACGAAATATTCTCGGAATTGGATGAAATCAAAGCCCAGGGGCCTATTTTTCCACGAAGCTTCCGAAGTCCGAAGACGAGACGAAGAGGGGCCACGGGGTGGCCAAACCCTAGGGCGGCGCGGCCCCACCCCCGGCCGCGCCGGCCTATGGTGTGGGCCCCCGTGCCGCCTCTTGACTTGCCCTTCCGCCTACTTAAAGCCTCCGTGACGAAACCCCAGTACCGAAAGCCACGATACGGAAAACCTTACCGAGACGCTGTCGCCGCCGATCCCATCTCGGGGATCCAGAGATCGCCTCCGCACCCCTCGCCGGAGAGGGGAATCATCTCCTCGGAGGACTCTACACCGCCATGGTCGCCTCCGGAGTGATGTGTGAGTAGTCTACCCCTGGACTATGGGTCCATAGCAGTAGCTAGATGGTTGTCTTCTCCTCATTGTGCTTCATTGTTGGATCTTGTGAGCTGCCTAACATGATCAAGATCATCTATCTGTAATTCTATATGTTGTGTTTGTCGGGATCCGATGGATAGAGAATACTATGTCATGTTAATTATCAAATTATTATACATGTGTTGTTTATGATCTTGCATGCTCTCCGTTACTAGTAGAGGCTCTGGCCAAGTTTTTACTTTTAACTCCAAGAGGGAGTACTTATGCTCGATAGTGGGTTCATGCCTGCATTGACACCTGGGACAGAGTGATGTAAAGTTCTAAGGTTGTGTTGTGCTGTTGCCACTAGGGATAAAACATTGGCGCTATGTCCGAGGATGTAGTTGTTGATTACATTACGCACCATACTTAATGCAATTGTCTCGTTGTTAGCAACTTAATACTCGGAGGGGTTCGGATGATAACCCGAAGGTGGACTTTTTAGGCATAGATGCGCTTGGATGGCGGTCTATGTACTTTGTCGTAATGCCCAATTAAATCTCACTATACTTATCATGTCATGTATGTGCATTGTTATGCTCTCTCTATTTGTCAATTTCCCGACCGTAATTTGTTCACCCAACATGCTTTTATCTTATGGGAGAGACACCTCTAGTGAACTGTGGACCCCGGTCCATTCTTTTAATACTCGAAATACAAATCTCGTCGCAATACTTGTTTTATCGTTTTCTCTCGCAAACAATCATCTTCCACACGATACGGTTAATCCTTTGTTACAACAAGCCAGGTGAGATTGACAACCTCACTCGTTTCGTTGGGGCAAAGTACTTTGGTTGTGTTGTGCGGGTTCCACGTTGGCGCCGGAATCTCCGGTGTTGCGCCGCACTACATCCCGCCGCCATCAACCTTCAACGTGCTTCTTGGCTCCTCCTGGTTCGATAAACCTTGGTTTCTTTCTGAGGGAAAACTTGCTGCTGTGCGCATCATACCTTCCTCTTGGGGTTGCCCAACGAACGTGTGAAATACACGCCATCAAGGTTGTCTGGTTTTAGCTATTGGATCTCTAAGTAGAGAATGGTTGGTTCCTAAATAGGATGGTTCATAAGTATCTCACACTAGTAGGGTTTAGTGGAACAGGGTTATATAATGTAAAATAGTAGGTATGGTTGCTATTAGGATTCATCACAATGGTGTGATGCTAAATAGGGATAAACAAGGATAATGGCTTTGGTAATAGGATCTAGGGTTTTCACTTGGTTGACCCTACTTGATTAGTTAGGTCAGATGAGGATGAACATATGGGATACCCATATATTAGTGATAGGTCTTCTATATTTTATGTGGCCAAGACAAGTATTTAGTGTCTACTATGGTTCTATGATTTGAAAGAAGATACCATGATCACATGATCCAACCTAGGGTTTAGGTTAGAAGCAAATTAAGGTTCACAAGAAATAGTGGAACTGGATTTCTAATGGAGTTAGGTTTTTTTTAGGGTATCACATGGAATGATGAATTCCTGTTTTTCAACCATATGGAACTAGGGTTTACTAGTTACCCTATAATTTTGGGATTAATAACTTCATTAAGGAAATTGAAGTTATTAATAACTTTGAAATAAAAATAATGTTGGGTTTGGCATTTTATTATTTTTAATGAATTAATAATTAAGGTAATTATTAATCAGGGTTTAAAATTTCTCTAATAATGATTTAACAAAGAAACAAATAAAGAAAATTAGTCTTAATGTTTTCTTTATTTATTTACTGGTTTTTATTTACTTTTGGAAATTCTTACTAATTATTGAATTTTAGTTGAATTTAGAATTAAAATTAAAAGCTTAAATAACAAGTATTAAATAATTGAATTTTTATTAATAATAAAAAATTTATTTTATATTTTATTGGATAGGGTTTATCTTTATAAGAATTTTGATATCTTATATATATTTTTCTGAGCTATATTGGATTTTCTATAATTTGTCAAAGTTGCAGCAAATTTCTGGAATTGAATTTAAATGAAATAACTAATCCTACCCGGCTAACTTACCCACACAGCCAATGACTGGTGGGTCCAAGATCCACGTCCACAACCACGAAGGCGTGGACTGGTCAAATTGCCAACGTGGCCAGGGAACACGGTGGCCGGCGGCAGTTGATCACGGCGCCGTCGATACCGTGCACCCCCGGACGTGCGGCCATACCCGTTGGAATCATCTCGACGCGGCGAACCAAGTAGTGGCGGGGCCCCCTCCGAATGGTCACCGGAGGGTGACCGGCGGCGATAGTTTGCGGTGGTTTCCGACGAGCAACGGCGTGAGCGAGCTACGACGCGAGCTAGGATGCGATTTGAGGCTTCAGAGAAGCGCAAGATCACCTTGATGCTTCCCATGTGGTCGTCGGGGTCGATTGAAGACGGAGACGACCAGGGGGTCGCCGTTCCCCTCGCATACCAGTGGAAAGGGACGGTCGATTGCGTCACCACCCGAGCTCCCCTTGACGCGAAACTCCACCAGAGGGATGAGGACGATGAGGCGCTCCTCCTGAGCTCCTGAAACACCATATTGCATATGCTAGGGTTTAATCTCCCCTAACCATGATAAGGTGGTTACTTGCTGAATATTTCATGTGCTTCCCTAATTACTAAGGCTTTGAGACTTGGTTTTATCTTCTACCTATTAACTTCTATTATTATCCCCAACTTATCATTAAAGTAACTATATTGATTGTAGTTCTTTTTATAGTTAACTTTTGTCATATGAATAGATGGTTTCTCACCATATTAAGTATGGAGTTTTACTCTAAGGTTTTCTTATGTTTCTTAGGTGAAGCATAAGGGAAATGTAGATGTGGTAGAATTCTACTTATGATTACCAAGTGAATCACAAGTTAAGGTTAGGATATAAGCCTATGGTTGCTTACTAGCTACCTCCCTATGATTTCATGTGGTGAATGAGATCTACTTATCCTATTAGGGTTTATCCTCAATACCTCAAGTTCTTAGGGTTTATGATCATCACTCAATTTATAATGATCAAGGCTTGGCTTCCTAAAGATCTCTCGTTAAATGGGGTTCTCACTTCCATGATCAAGCATTGTCTTGATCAGCTAAGGTATAGTACTTATACTTTACTTTCTTGGATGGGACTACTATGGTTGCCTCTAAAGTTTATATCCCAGGAGAATGCCCGAGATATTATGTTAGGGTTCTACTCAACAATGATGATATGATCATCTCGGTTATAAGAATAGTTCTCTCCCTCAAATCCAGGTGTTGCCTCATCTATCTTGAGTGTAACTCCATAGCTTGAGTTCTCTCATATAGGAATGGTTTATTCTAGGGTTTATGGTGTACTCCTAATATTTATTTAGGTTGCTGAGCTAAAGATTCAATTGTCTAACTTAGTTGGATTAGTCCAACCCTTACTTCACTAATTCATGGATATAGTCCTATTCCACTTGGTATTTGGTTATCTCACCACTCCAAGATGAAATGGTTTACAACCCAATATTTTAGTTCAATGGTGTCCTTGATTCTTAAGTAGGTAAAGCTAAGGTTAGTATGAATGGTCTCTCTTATTTGGGAAGGAATTCAATGATAACCTAAGGTTAGGCTCCCTAGAGGTTGATGTGATCATCAATATCTAGGTTTAACATAATTAGGTTCTCTCTCTAGGAATTGTCTTGAATAATATCCTGATATTCCTCTTAAAGATGATGATTTGAATACTTGGATATATATCCAAGGTTTTAGCTTAAGGTTTTCCATTGCTTCTCTAATAAATACTATAGAACTCTCACCTCTCTAGGTTTGATGTGTATTAACTTGGAATAGAGAAGAATATCTATTTCTGGGGTGGATCTTCTTGTTATAATTCCAATGTTGAAGTGGAATGAATACCATGAGGTTTCATGGTAGGATCATAGATTAGTCTTAGGACATGGAAAAGATAAGTGAAGAATGGTTTCTTCATTTTTTGTTACTTGATTTCCATTTAAATGGATGTTCATATGTTATGGCAAGGAATACCATGTTGTGATCTTTAATAAGATCAAGTAGTTGATCCTTGATTCATATGTTCTTGTGTTGGTTTTAATTCCATTTGATCTAACCCCTTAGATCAACTTATCTCTACCCAAAACAAGGTTTTAGCAAGGTCACATTGAGGTTTATAGCACTTGACTTGATGAGCTACTTCAATTCCACCAAGGTCAAGTGAAACTTCAGCCATCGTGGACTCGTTTTACTTTAAAGCGCGAAAATTCCCCAGATTTTCTATGCATGAATGCAATGCACACATCTGTTTCCTCTATTTTTGTAACCCCAATACCTGGGATATTACATTCTTATAGTGCGAAGGAGAGATCAAAGGGGTGGCCGAGGCGGCCACACCACCCCTAGGCGCGGCCAAGCCCTAGCCCGCGCCTAGGGCAGGTGTGGGCCCCTCGTGGCCCCCCTCCGTCTCGTCTTCTGGCTCCGGGAGTCTTCAGGTGAAATATGGGGTTTTCTATATTTTCTGGAATTTTTCCCGAAAGTTGAATTTCTGCACAAAAACAAGACACGAGAGCAATTCTGCAGAAAACAGCGTTAGACTGCGTTAGTTGTATTCAAAACACACAAAATAGAGGGCAAACAACAACAAAAGTGTTCGGAAAAGTAGATACGTTTTGGACGTATCAGTTCTATGAATGCGGTTGTGGGTGGTGGTTGAGGCGGCACCCCCGGCCAGGCGTCGGTGACAACCATCCTCGGGTAGGTTCCATGGAGGCTATTGCGGGTGGAGGTGGTGGTCAAGGCGGCACCCTCGGCTAGGCGTCGATGACAACCATCCTCGTGTAGCTTCCATGGGGGATATTGCAGGTGGAGGTCGTTGGTCATGGTCTGGATCCCGCCTAGATCGGCTAAGGTGGCGCTACGTGGGTTGCATGGAGCCCATCTAGACGAATAAAGGTGGTCTGGACCTAATGATTTTCGAGCGCCAACTCACCGATCTGCTTCATGTCGCCTCCTCGATCTTGTCATCGAAGAGTTCCATTCTTCCTCTTGGAGATCTCTACTGGTTGGCGCATGACGCCACTCGATATCTAGATCGGAATCGATTCGATCGCGAGAGTGTATCTCTCACCAGTGAGTATTTATGAGGGCATGGTGTGAAGCTTCGTTGTCTTGTTGGTATGGTAGATGTAGTTAATTTTCACACAAAACTTTGTCAAGCTTAACGTTGTTTGACTTTTGAAAAATCTTATATCACCACATTGTGGCCAAAGGTGTGGAATTGCATGCTCTATACAGTTCAACCAAAAGACGATATTATAGAAGAGATTAGGCAATAATATTTAACAACTCCCCTCATGCCTAGACCGGTTAGATTTTCTTTTTAAAGATCTCCCACGGACCTTAGGAGTGTATCTTTTTTTAAGGAAGTTGCAAATATTTATTTTAAAATAATATGTTGGCTAGGATTTAAATCTAGGACCTTGTAGCTGTGATATCATATGGAATTGTATGCTCTAGCCAGTTCAATAAAAAACTAATCTTACGAAAGGGACTAAGCAATTATATTCGATAGGAGGGACTATTGTTTTAGCTGAAGTTTTTCATTCTCTGTGCTAGAACTTAGAAGTACTCTATTATTATTTTCTACTAGTTGAATGCCCGTGCGTTGCCACGGCCTCCCTAAATATTAATGTGTGTAAAAAAATAGCCAACAATTATTTATATAATATTTTGTAAGTTCTATCAGAACAATGATCTTGTCAATGATCAGTTCGTAGCTCAAAATTTATGGAGATATTCCATCAGTTCACAACACAAATAGTCATGGATACCATTACAAAATCTGGAGAATTAATGAATTATATGTATTGTGAAAAATGGATCTTTACTCAGTGAAAAATATGACTAATTTGCCACACAAATAACAAATTAGGGTATGTCTGATCTCTCCATACCACTGACTACAACATCCATTTATGCTCATCACCTGGTGGTCACTCATATATTTCGTTAAACTAAATAGTTGAAGTAGTATTCCTCTTCAGTACATATCCATATGGAACAGAAGAACCAACCGTACACCTCTTTCACTTGCTAGGGCACTCAAACGTAAATAAAATAGTCTTCAAGAAACATAAATTAGTGAAACACAATGATACAGAGCAAAAGGGTAAATAATTTTAAGATCTATTATAAAAAAATCTACATTAGTGAAACTTGCAAAGGCACAATTGTAGTTCGTCTCCACTCTTGTCTTCATATCCAACAATAATTCATAATTCACTGTACCCCTCCAAAATTCTAGAATTCTCTTAAAGGTAAAAAAAAAAAACGGTTTTGTAGTGAACTTTTTTTCCTAGACACGATGAAGGATGACAAGAAGATGTGGTTACTGTTACGATTTGAACATAAAAAACTAAACCAGCGTGTCAGCTACTATAAATTCACTTTAAATTAAATATAAGATTCCATATGAAATACAACAACAGTAATCAACTGCATACTTGTAGGTCTACATATACCATACATCCTTCTAGTTGATGAAATGGAAGAATTAAATACTGATCAAACAGTAAACTCTATAGTCCTATTGTACAATGTTTTTACAACAAACAAGTATAGTTTTGTACTAAATAGGATACCTTCACAGGTCATACTCGAAACATGGCAATGGTATGATAATATATTTCTCTTTCCTACATTGAACTGTACCTATCACACAATAAGGTTATGACAAATGTACTTGTTTTTTCATGTGGTGCCTAATAAACTTTCCGTCAAACAGAAGGTAAATTCAAGGCCATACATACTTCGGGAACTTGATGGCACTTGGATGGTTCAATTATATGTGTGCAGTGCTTCCAAAAGAATTGCATGTGTACTAAATATTTAAGGTATAGATATGACTGCATTTTCTTAGTAGTTATTGGTTTATTGCCATGATAAGTGGAATTTGATAGGAGTGTTTAATTTAAAATTGCATTTATACTGAAGACCACTAATTGGTAACTTATTTGTATTTTCAGTGAAGAAGCTAGCACGTACCAATCTTTCCTCACCAAGTCCTGCATGGAACTGAAAACAGGTTTTGTTATGCAAAAAAGAACATATAGATGTACCAAAAACTTCACTATGAGTTGCACTTCACAAAGTACTAAAAAAGACAAACCATCTAGAACTTGAAATATTTTCATCATAGAGGTCAACTTACCAGTTAGTTACCAGTTCCATGTAGAACAATTTTTGGCACCCTCTCTCAATTTAAGTATTTTTGCGATAGTGCCCTTCCTTCAGTAGATGGAACCTGTTATGAAAGGTAGGAAATAAGCACATGGGTAGGAATGCTCTCACTATACAAATAAAACTACAGATAAGCACGTCTTTATCAAATTTTCTTGAATGTACGTAATTACTGAAAGTGAAAGATGGACGATACAGTCGTCTGACATGAAAAAAATCACTGCCTCTGATTCTTTCCTAGAAGGAACAGCGAGAATGAAAACCAACCATGAAACTTTGCGTCCTAGAGTTACCACAAGATTCATTTTTGACACACGACACCATTAACATATATAGCTATTCAAAGTTTCAAAGCTTTGAACCATTCAGATATGCAATTGGAACATATCTCAGCGCAGATTTCCAATAATAGTAAGTCCTTAAACTGGTCCACTTTTAGAATGAAGGATACAGGAAAATGAAAGAACAATTTCTTCTTGGTTTTATATGGTTTAGTCATTATATCAAGTATGAAAAGAGCACAAACCTGATGAAGCGTTGCATGCTAGTTCCTAATTGATATCCAAAATAATCACCAATATATAGCTGTGTCGACCAATAGAAGAACTGACAAACAAATGAAGAAAATTAACACTAATTCCTGTGGAAAGTCATACACAGTTAAATTATCAATCACGCGAATGATATCATATACACCATGTATGATAATTACCCAAATAATCTAAGCATGTTTTTTTCATCTCACCTATATGCAAATTTCAGTACACATGATAAAGTAAAACACTGAATGCAGCAGCGTATAGATTTCTCAGTTCATGATAGTCAAGCAAACATTAGATTATGTGTGTCCATCCAATGTTGTAGTTATCCGCCCACCAACTATAGAAGGCCGAAGCCTAAGTAGATTCCACACTACCCATGTTACAGATACCCCTATGGACTGGATGAGTACAACACTAAAACGTATAGGAGTACAACAATATATTGTTCTTCTGTTCAGACTTGTTTTCCGCTATCACACCCATGCGATAGGGTACCACCAGCAGCCAGCATCGCTTCGTGCCTCGTCAGCCGCAGCATGTGTGTTAATGCAAAACGAGCCCATCAAATTAAAACACCTGAAGTTATGTGAGATATCCATCTCCAATACCTTGGCTCCATGTGTCCAAAGCAGCGAGCACATTGAGCGTTTAGCAAGCTTGAACCAGATGATAAATGTAGATAGTCAAGTAGCAGATATTGCGAGACCAGGGTAGATCTGACATCTTGAAAATAGATTATTATCATCTACTTCTAGTACTGGAAATAATTCCAAAGTTCTCCCTCTGTTCCTAATTGTAAGCCATCTCAGTAGACTATTTTAGCCTACCAAAATAGTATTTGGCAAACCAGCTAATCTCTAGCAGCCATTTATCAGATTGGCAATTCTATTTGTAAGGGTTTTGACATATAAATTTATAAGAGCAAAGGTGAATATTTATCTGACACATAAACCGCTATATATAACAATGCACCATTGCAAATAACAGCTAAAGAGTGAAGAACAAAGGTGTTCAGGTCAAGGAAACATACGTACTCTGACATCTAGTCAGGTAATTCACCACAAAGCATACATGCTATGTTAGAGCTTCCACATATGTAAGTCAGGGGTGGAGTTGATCCAGTATGTAACCTGCAAAAGTATCAGATGTAACCCGAGTGACACAAATATTTTTTCCTCAAACAAATAAGAATGAACACCATATATGTCTCTCCTCTCTTACCCAACCACTGTCGGCACAGTAGCGCATGCCAAAATGCCGCAGCTCGCGGGACAAAGAAGCGGCGTTGCGCAGGCCAAAATGTCAGAGCTCGCGGGACTAAGAAGCAGCGCTACGACTAACCCTAGGGGCACCAACAATGCACCAGAGGTAGACGGAGGTCATTAATTTTTTGCTGCTGAAAGGCCATTTGTTTCCTTCCAATTAAAGCTCTGATTAATAGAAATTGAATATTTCCTGCCCCTTTTTCTCTAGGGAGATAAGTTGTGTTAATAACAAGGAAATAGAATTAACGCCTGTATTTTTCTGTGTGCCTTGATATGGAAAGGATTGATACGCAATAAGTACATTTCAATATTTTCTAGGGGCGTGGAAACATTTTTTAGGACGACCATATGTGATGGGCTTTTTAAGATGATCAAAGGGTCTTGAGGACGTGATTGCGCTGGATGTCTGTCCTTGTTTCCTTCTAGATGTGATTGCGTTGGATGGCTGTCCTTATTTTGTGCAGTAGACAGAAGCCTGATTTTGTTTCCTTATGAATAGTGATTTGCAATAAATATGTGGTTGACGCTGGACGTGATTAGATGGGCGATTTTGAGATGATGGATGGCTGGGATGGTCTCAATGTTTGATGTCAAAGTGGTACACCATCCCCAACTCCAATATAATAGTAAAGATTCCTGCCCCTTTTTCTCTAGGGAGATAAGTTGTGTTAATAACAAGGAAATAGAATTAACGCCTGTATTTTTCTGTGTGCCTTGATATGGAAAGGATTGATACGCAATAAGTACATTTCAATATTTTCTAGGGGCGTGGAAACATTTTTTAGGACGACCATATGTGATGGGCTTTTTAAGATGATCAAAGGGTCTTAAGGACGTGATTGCGCTGGATGTCTGTCCTTGTTTCCTTCTAGATGTGATTGCGTTGGATGGCTGTCCTTATTTTGTGCAGTAGACAGAAGCCTGATTTTGTTTCCTTATGAATAGTGATTTGCAATAAATATGTGGTTGACGCTGGACGTGATTAGATGGGCGATTTTGAGATGATGGATGGCTGGGATGGTCTCAATCAATGTTTGATGTCAAAGTGGTACACCATCCCCAACTCCAATATAATAGTAAAGATTTGATTTACATTACATAAATGATACAGTGGGTAATCAAATCGCTGCACAAAAGAATGTGCCGATAGACACCTGGCCGTCGTAGCTAGTTTTGTCTGGCACCTACTGCGTTAGCCGTGACTGTCGCCCCAAAAATAGATTCGCTTACTAGTATATATCTTTGGTGGCTTTCGTTTGCTGCCTCAGTGTGAGCACGGAGTTTAGACGTGTGTCTCGGCGTTCAAAACCAGCATGGCCAGACTGCGCTAGCTATTGTACGGCACGTTGGTGCCCCTTTTTGAGTAATTTGAATTTTGAAAAGCGGTGCTTTTGAATTTCAAAAAAAAATTATTTTCTTGTGAATACGTATACAAGTTTCTTTAGTAGGAAAAGTGATCTGTTTTGGGCTAAAATTAAACAGATTTCTTACTATACGTAGAACTAGAAAACTAGCTTTCATTATCCCGAAGCTTGCATTTTTATGTAGCCTAAAATATAACGTATTTTAAAAATACATTTTGGCATACATTATGAATGTACTCAGTATATTCGTCCAGCCAGCTGGCGTGGCAGAACCGATCGACTAGGGTGCAAGTGCAATGCATAGGCATGCATGCGTGTTGTAGAAGTTATCATATCACGCCGCACGTGTATATATATAGCCAGTACGTGGGCGGAGCGTAACCATCGAACGTACGTGACGCTAGGTTTGGACCTTTCCTTGCGGAATTCCACCGCGAGGCCGATCGAGGCGCCACAAGGCTAGCTCGATCGCAGAATCCACGGGCCGGCCGGTCAAGGGTCAATGGGCACGCACGTACGTACGGATAAGCAGATGAGTACGCGAACGTGGCACGACACCAGCCTAAATGTCTCCGCGCGCGCGCGCTGCGTCGTGCCGTACACTACAGGAATGGTGACAGATGCCGACGGCCAGAGTGTACGCCGACGGCTTTTTATCGGGGCCGTCGGCGTACGGCCTCGCCGGGGCAGCTCACGAACCCGACCGTCGGGCGCACGAACACCGTCGGCGTAGAGGAGGCTACGCCGAGGGCAGCCGTCGGCGTCACCTTGGCCTCGGCGTAGCACCGGCATCGCCTCCGGCCCAGCCCGCGCCGTCGACGCCCGCTCACCGCGTCACTCGGACGCCGACGGCCACCCTCGCATAGGGCATGGACACCCTATGCCGACGGCCACCCTCGGCATATAGTATTTTTTTATTTTTTTTATTTTTTTCCCTCTCTCATATTACTTTATAATATGTTTCTATTATTTATTTACTAGTATGAATTATGTAGATGGCATATGTAGGTCCCATGCATGGGTGACGCTCTTCGCAGACGGTCAACCGGAGCCACTAGGCCCAACATTTGCTATCGATGTACATATGGGTAGATCCGCTGGGTCCCCGCCCTACGGTTTCCCGAACCCTAACCCTAACTCTAACCCTAACTCTAACCCTAACTCTAACCCTAACCCTAACCCTAACTCTAGCCCTAACCCTAACCCTAGGGTTTCCACATACGACATTGCTAACTCTAACCCTAACCCTAACTCTAGCCCTAACCCTAACCCTAGGGTTTCCACATACATTGCTAACTCTAACCCTAACCTAACCCTAACTCTAACCCTAACCCTAGGGTTTCCACATACATTGCTAACCCTAACTATAACCCTAACAGTATCACTTGGTAAAACCCTAACCCTAGGGGTCCCGCCCTAGGGTTTCCCAAGAAACAGCATCACCGTGAGCGTCGTAATTGTTGGAAAACTTGCTTCTGCCCCTAACATACATGTACAAGTGTGATGTAAGGTTTGGCTAACCTTGGATGTACCCGGCGTTGACGATTTCCGCATAATGGGCTACCAGTTGGTAAAATTCAGATCCGTATGTGGAAACCCCCGCCATGGCTCGAACGGAGCCTATTTTATGGTAAAGTATGCCCAACCTATCGTTTCCATGTACATATGTCCTAAACAAAGCAAACTAAATAAAAAAGTCCACCGGTAAACCCTCGCACTGGAGAAAGCTATAGGGGTAGATGCGTGGGTCCCCGCCCTAGGGTTTTCCAAGTTACGTACCACCGGAGCGTCGACCGCCGGAAAACTTGTGTGTGCCCACATGGCATGCACAAAAGTGATTTGAGATGGTTCTATATCCAAGGCTACCCCCTGTGTGTGTCCGGCTTCTGGACAGGGGGTTCCTACACTTAGGCGTATCTCGGATGTATAGGGGGAACTCCCTGAGGTGAACCGGAGAGAAACTTGAGATCATATGTGATGATCCTTGTTTCCACATGTACCTATGACCTAACCAAGCTCAAATGGAGGCATATGCCCACCGGGGAGCCCCGATGGGATGCAGCCAAAGGGGTAGACCGCGCGGTCAACGTAACTAGGGTTTCGTCTGAAATCGAGCATCGATGTAGAGAATGGCCCCAAAACTTGTGTGTGTCCACATGGAATGCACAAAAGTGATTTGAGATGGTTTTATATCCAAGGCTACCCCTGTGTGTGTCCGGCTTCTGACAGGGGGTTACTACACTTAGGCAGCATTATGCATGTATAGGGGGAACCCCTCGGAGGTGAACCGGAGAGAAACTTGAGATCATATGTGATGATCCTTGTTTCCACATGTACCTATGACCTAACCAAGCTCAAATGGAGGCATATGCCCACCGGGGACCCCCGATGGGATGCAGTCAAAGGGGTAGACCGCGCGGTCAACGTAACTAGGGTTTCGTCTGAAATCGAGCATCGGATCTAGGGAATGGCCCCAAAACTTGTGTGTGTCCACATGGAATGCACAAAAGTGATTTGAGATGGTTTTATATCCAAGGCTACTCCCCAAGGTGTGTCCGGCTTCTGACAGGGGATTACTACACTTAGGCAGATTATGCATGTATAGGTGGAACTCCCTGGAGGTGAACCGGAGAGAAACTTGAGATCATATGTGATGATCCTTGTTTCCACATGTACCTATGACCTAACCAAGCTCAAATTGAGGCATATGCCCACCAGGGGACTCCCGATGGGATGCAGTCAAAGGGGTAGAACGCGCGGTCAACATAACTAGGGTTTCGTCGAAAATCGAGCATGGGATCTAGGGAATGGCCCCAAAACTTGTGTGTGTCCACATGTAATGCACAAAAGTGATTTGAGATGGTTCTATATCCAAGGCTACCCCCCCCAGTGTGTGTCCGGCTTCTGGACAGTGGGGTTCCTACACTTAGGCAGCATTATGCATGTATAGGGGAACTCCCTCGAGGTGAACCGGAGAGAAACTTGAGATCATATGTGATGATCCTTGTTTCCACATGTACCTATGACCTAACCAAGCTCAAATGGAGGCATATGCCCACCGGGGACCCCGATGGGATGCAGATCAAAGGGGTAGACCGCGCGGTCACCGTAACTAGGGTTTCGTCTGAAATCGAGCATCGGATCTAGGGAATGGCCCCAAAACTTGTGTGTGTCCACATGGAATGCACAAAAGTGATTTGAGATGGTTCTATATCCAAGGCTACCCCCCCGTGTGTGTCCGGCTTCTGGACAGGGGGTTCCTACACTTAGGCAGCATTATGCATGTATAGGGGGAACTCCCTGAGGTGAACCGGAGAGAAACTTGAGATCATATGTGATGATCCTTGTTTCCACATGTACCTATGACCTAACCAAGCTCAAATGGAGGCATATGCCCACCGGGGACCCCCGATGGGATGCAATCAAAGGGGTAGACCGCGCGGTCAACGTAACTAGGGTTTCGCTCGAAATCGAGCATCGGATCTAGGGAATGGCCCCAAAACTTGTGTGTGTCCACATGGAATGCACAAAAGTGATTTGAGATGGTTTTATATCCAAGGCTACCCCCCCAGGTGTGTCCGGCTTCTGGACAGGGGTTCCTACACTTAGGCAGCATTATGCATGTATAGGTGGAACTCCCTGAGGTGAACCGGAGAGAAACTTGAGATCATATGTGATGATCCTTGTTTCCACATGTACCTATGACCTAACCAAGCTCAAATGGAGGCATATGCCCACCGGGGACCCCCGATGGGATGCAGATCAAAGGGGTAGACCGCGCGGTCACCGTAACTAGGGTTTCGTCTGAAATCGAGCATCGGATCTAGGGAATGGCCCCAAAACTTGTGTGTGTCCACATGGAATGCACAAAAGTGATTTGAGATGGTTCTATATCCAAGGCTACCCCCCTCGTGTGTGTCCGGCTTCTGACAAGGGGTTCCTACACTTAGGCAGCATTATGCATGTATAGGGGAACTCCCTCGGAGGTGAACCGGAGAGAAACTTGAGATCATATGTGATGATCCTTGTTTCCACATGTACCTATGACCTAACCAAGCTCAAATGGAGGCATATGCCCACCGGGGACCCCCGATGGGATGCAAGTCAAAGGGGTAGACCGCGCGGTCACCGTAACTAGGGTTTCGTCTGAAATCGAGCATCGGATCTAGGGAATGGCCCCAAAACTTGTGTGTGTCCACATGGAATGCACAAAAGTGATTTGAGATGGTTTTATATCCAAGGCTACCCCCCAAGGTGTGTCCTGCTTCTGGACAGGGGGTTCCTACACTTAGGCAGCATTATGCATGTATAGGTGGGAACTCCTCGGAGGTGAACCGGAGAGAAACTTGAGATCATATGTGATGATCCTTGTTTCCACATGTACCTATGACCTAACCAAGCTCAAATGGAGGCATATGCCCACCGGGGACCCCCGATGGGATGCAGATCAAAGGGGTAGACCGCGCGGTCAACGTAACTAGGGTTTCGTCGGAAATCGAGCATCGGATCTAGGGAATGGCCCCAAAACTTGTGTGTGTCCACATGGAATGCACAAAAGTGATTTGAGATGGTTCTATATCCAAGGCTACCCCCTGTGTGTGTCCGGCTTCTGGACAGGGGGTTCCTACACTTAGGCGTACTCTGGATGTATAGGGGGAACTCCCTGAGGTGAACCGGAGAGAAACTTGAGATCATATGTGATGATCCTTGTTTCCAAATGTACCTATGACCTAACCAAGCTCAAATGGAGGCATATGCCCACCGGGGACCCCCGATGGGATGCAATCAAAGGGGTAGACCGCGCGGTCAACGTAACTAGGGTTTCGTCGGAAATCGAGCATCGGATGTAGGGAATGGCCCCAAAACTTGTGTGTGTCCACATGGAATGCACAAAAGTGATTTGATATGGTTCTATATCCAAGGCTACCCCCAAGGTGTGTCCGGCTTCTGGACAGGGGGTTCCTACACTTAGGCAGATTATGCATGTATAGGGGAACTCCTCTGAGGTGAACCGGAGAGAAACTTGAGATCATATGTGATGATCCTTGTTTCCACATGTACCTATGACCTAACCAAGCTCAAATGGAGGCATATGCCCACCGGGGACCCCCGATGGGATGCAAATCAAAGGGGTAGACCGCGCGGTCACCGTAACTAGGGTTTCGTCGAAATCGAGCATCGGATCTAGGGAATGGCCCCAAAACTTGTGTGTGTCCACATGGAATGCACAAAAGTGATTTGAGATGGTTTTATATCCAAGGCTACTCCTCAAGGTGTGTCCCGTTTCTCGGACAGGGATTACTACACTTAGGCAGATTATGCATGTATAGGGGGAACTCCCTGAGGTGAACCGGAGAGAAACTTGAGATCATATGTGATGATCCTTGTTTCCAAATGTACCTATGACCTAACCAAGCTCAAATGGAGGCATATGCCCACCGGGGACCCCGATGGGATGCGATCAAAGGGGTAGACCGCGCGGTCAACGGAACTAGGGTTTCGTCGGAAATCGAGCATCGGATCTAGGGAATGGCCCCAAAACTTGTGTGTGTCCACATGGAATGCACAAAAGTGATTTGAGATGGTTCTATATCCAAGGCTACCCCCCCCCAGGTGTGTCCGGCTTCTCGGACAGGGGGTTCCTACACTTAGGCAGATTATGCATGTATAGGGCTGAGTTGGAGACGGAGTCTACACACGAGTCGGACTCTAGGGCTGAGTTGGAGGTGATGGAGGATGGGGGTGCGCCGAAGCCCTTGAAGCTTCGTGGAGAAGCTAGAGTCCCCGATGCGAGGAAGGAGCCGAAGACCCATGATGACAAGGCCCTTATCATTCCTTCGAGCGATGAGTAAGTGTACTACTTCAGAAATTTCGAACATGTATTTTCATCTTGGGCATAATAAACAATTTGGCATGTGTACTAATGTGTGATTTATTTGCAAGAATCGGACATGGGATGCCAAGCCCCCCGCATGCCTAACAGCCTTGCTTGGGGCTCGATTAAGAAGTTCCGCCCGGCAGATACACTCCCCTTAGCACGGTCCCCGGTGGCCCGACGAAGCTAGCCACTACTTGGGCGGACTATGAGGATGCCCCTCGCCGTAGGCTTCGCGGCATGACTGCCGAGGCCGTGACCACCAAGTTCCGGGTAAGGCATATATTTCTCGAGCACCGTTCATAGTTGATGACCCTAATGTGCTAACTCATGACTTTCACAACTGATTTATGCATGATTGAAGTGCTTCTATCGTGTGGACCCGGAGCATGACACGCAGGCGCGTCTCACTTTGCGTGGCGCTTGCGAGAGGTTGACACCGCAGCAGTTGGTACAACCAAAAGTTCACCGCCGCTAGTGCCTTCTCGGGCTAACAAGGGTAAGAGGGTCAAGAAGGAGTACTATGTTGGTAACGAGCCTACGGACGAATGGGCAATGACCATTGAGGAGTACATGTCGGTGAGTAAAATGTCAATGAGATTCTACATTGCCGCTAAGTTTTCATTGAATTATCTTGAGCTCGGTATTGCGTTTTCAGGTTTGTCCGGAGTGGGCCGAGCAAGCATAGGGAGGCATGGGAGGAGCTGATTAGGGCGAGGTGGCTCAGGCAGGACGAGGAGTTTGCAGCCGTGTCGAGGCGTAACATGGAGAACCGAGGCACCGGTGGCACACACTCGGCGGGAACCCGCGACTACACCCGCTTCAAGGGGAAAAAGGTATGTATATACATGGAACGACCTTCATTCATTTCCCGCCATGTCTCATTTGTGGTACGCTTAACTTTTCTTTTCGCGATGCAGTGGCCGAGGCACCACCCGGGGTGGTGCTTCATGATGCCCGGATATATGACATGATGCGGACGAAGCGTAAGCCCAATCCCGCATTGCCTCGGCCACAGTACTACGGCAATGCCAAGGCCGCCAAGGAGGACTACCGCGACATGGTCAAGTCTCGTCACCCCGAGGTGGATGACCCCTTGAGCATTCCGGTTGACGAGGAGTCGTTGGTCCTGTCGGGGCACGGGCGTCCGCATGGCCGTTTCCCTTGGATGAATAAGGCGGTCAAGCCTACCCACTCCACGAGCTACACGCGCCTCAAGCATACCCTCACCGCCGACAGCCCCCGCCCTCATCCACGGCCTCGCTCGTCCACCCGCCTACGATGTAAGTTTCCTCATTTTCATCCTCTTTCCGGTTTTCCTTCCTACATGGCTAAGTGTTTACGAGATTCATTGTTTCTGAAATTGTAGCCTCGACTTCGAGGCGGCCTTCGAAGCCTGCAATGAAGCGTATCAGCAGGCCGCCGCCCGGTGGAATAGGCAGAATACGGCCTATATGACGTATATATCGAGAAGTCTGAATTTTCCTTCTCGCGCAAGTAGATGACAAGTCTCGGCTTGATGCTTTATTTCTGCAAAGCCTAACTTGTAACCTATCTTGCAGGAAATGATGATCTCTATGTCTATCGGTACACCGCCACCGGCTCGAGTTACCGTGGCGGGGGACATGCCTATCATGCCATCGAGGGCAGCTTTCGCCGCGACTTACTACGGATCCACACCGGAGGTAAGTTCTTTGCCAAACCGGTAGTTACCACTTTCCTTTGCCTCGCAAGTTGCTAACATGTAGGGAACACGTAGGGAACGGGATGGTCCGGGAACCGGGCATCGCCGGGTGGGCGCGAGGTCACACCGGTTCATGAAGGTGGTCGGTCTCCCGGGCGTTCGCCGGTGCCTCTCCGTCGACTACTCCCCGGGACTACTCCCGGTGCCTCTCCGTCGACTTCTCCCGGGCGTGCTACCGGTCCTTCTCCAGGTGGTTCTTCTCGCAGCTTCTACCGGAGCGAAACCCCGGGCTCCTCGTTTCGCCAACGATGTGGGCGGACACACCCCGCCCGGGTCCTTCCTCCGCTAGTCGGCACCGGGCTTCTTGCTTGCCATCATTTGCTACCTACTACTATGTATTGGATGACATGGCACTCTCCTCTTGTATGCTACTACATGCACCATGTATGCTACTATGTGGATTTCATGCTATTTATGTGAATTATGGTGATTTTGGATGTATTTGTATGCTACTATGTGGATTTCATGCTATTTATGTGAATTATGGTGAATTTGGATGAATTTCGATGTATTTGGATGTATTGGACCTGCTGAACTGAATTTAGATGAATTGGAACCCAATTTAAATCGAAAAAACCAAATGGTAGGGCATACGCCGAGGGCAATGCCGTCGGCATAGGGCCCCGGCATGACCATATGGTCGAGCCTATGCCGAGGGGTTGCCCTCGGCGTATGGCCTCACCTGGCAGCACCGGCGCGCGCCACGTGTCCCGCCCGTCGCCGGGAGGAGCTACTCTATGCCGAGGGCCTTGCCCTCGGCGTATGGCTCACCTCGGCAGCCGCGCCCGCGTGTGCCGCGTGTCCACCGCATGGCCATGCGGACGCCGAGGGCCCGGCCGTCGGCGTAGACGCCGAACGTGGCAGCCTCGCGTCTGGCCACGTCGCCCCACGGCCCCCAGATGGCGTGGATACGCCGAGGGGAAAGCCGTCGGCGTCTGGATCACCTCCGTTAACGGCGACGGCGCTCCGTGGCCAGACGCCGACGGCAACGACGCCGAGGGTCTTCTTCCCCGTCGGCATAGAGCGAGGACGCCGACGGCTACTTCTACGCCGAGGGCAGGCCGGGCTACGCCGAGGGACCTGGACGCCGACGAGGTACGCCGAGGGCTGCCGTCGGCGTAGCCTACGCCGAGGGCCAGGCGTGGCTACGCCGAGGGCAGCCGGCCGTCGGCGTCTAAGTCGATTCCTGTAGTGGTACGCCGCCGGTCTCTCGTCGCCGGACAGGGACGTATCACATATATGGCCGGCCGTGCGGCCCCGTCGGCAGGATTTGTTTGGATCGTTGATACGCCTTGCGAGTCTGCCACGTCGCACTACAAGCTGACGCTAGCTGTTGCACTTGCACCACGCGCTAAGTTTGTTTAAATTTGAACAAATCTTTGATTTACCGCCAAATTAAGGGTGCAAGTGGACACGTCCACGGATTTGCCCGCGTTACCTGCATCAGCCGCAAATGCACAGTGCGGGCCTTGCAGGTGCCTGCATCCGCTAACGCGATTGTCTGCAGAGCCCAGCAGGTTTTGCAGGGAGGTTGATCCTAGTGCTCCGCTCCGGCAGGATGAGCTGCTTCTCCCTCTAATTCAATTGGTGCTCCGCTCCGGCAGGATGGGTTGCTTCTCCCTCTAATTCAATTAGGAGGATCGTTTAAGTTAGCTTGTAAGTGTAACTCATGGGTGATCAGACATGCGAATTTGCCTCGCCCTATGTCGACAGCTTACAGCTTAGATAATCAAAATTTCACTTTTGCAAAAAACCACTAATACATTCTAATTGTTTTAAATTTGGGCTTGAAATCAAATTTCAAATACATAATCTTGTCGCCGTCAATCGTCTGGTCCATCGACAGAGTGCTTCCCTCGTGCGGACGCCGGACTGCAGCGGACGTGCACGAGCTCGAGGACGCCAACATCGCGGACGCGCAGGAGCTCGCTGGCGCTGGACGGGGCGGCTCGACCAGGCGGCCGGCCAGCCTGCTAGCCCCACTCACTCTTACGGCCGCGTTGCTCCCGTCGTCGTTCTCCCCTGCCTCCGCAGCTCCGTCACCGTCCGCCGCCGCGGAAGAAAGTCCTCATCGTGTTTGGGCCCCGCCTCGCCGCCGCGGCTAGAACTGCGCTAGCTGCACGCTGCCTTGCCGCCGCGGCCAGGTTCCCGTCCTCGACGTAGAGCCCTCTTCGTCGTCGAGCAGGACGCCATAGCACCGGTGAGCGCGCCCTCCGCCCACCATCCTGCAGTTCACTGAAAATGTTCCATTACCTGAACTTGAATCCACATGCAAATGACCAATACCTGAAAAGGTTCAGTATCATTGTCGTCACCCGTGGCTTGGCTAAAACCAAGTAGCATCACATTCAGAGTTTCAGACACATGCTTTACCATATCAGTCTGTCCGACTCAAACAAAGCGAGAAAAAGGGCAGTTCTGCATTCTGTATGTACCTTAGGTGTGCTTGGTGCCTCTGTGAATGAACTCTCTCCGTTTGCTATAACTTCAGCCTCTTTATTTTATAGCTACACAAGATGCAAAAGAGTTGAACTATTAGTTCAAGGGGAGGGTACTTGATCTCAACTCAATTCCAGCATATGATGATGAACCTGGTGAAACTCAATTCCAGAGAATGCATACTGAAGTTATTCACTCAGTATATAATCAGGCCATTCTTCAGGAAAAGAAAAGAACAAGGGCAAATTATGGCAATAACACAGATTTCAGATAAGAACAAGGGCTGGATTTGGACTTGTGGGCAGGATGTGGTAGGTCCCTAGAGAGAGAGATTGTTAAAAGAGGCTGATTTATAACTCCCAATGGCCAAACCAGGCCGAAGAACACAGGGAGCAGCAGCCTCACGTCATCAGATAAATCTCAACAACTACTCTGTCTCTTGTTTTGGTATTAATGCTTGAAAATATTCACATCATGTATTAATATTCACATCAGAGTGAAAATGAAAAAAATGAGCATGGTATGTGGTAATCATGTGACTCCTATGTCGTAATGATGCTTAGCCTTGCCATCTATCAGACAGCTAGATAGAGTGGCCTTGCTGTTGTCAAATGAAGCTGGTTTGCGTTATAAGTTCAGTTTACAGGGGATGACACTTCCCTTAGTTTCCTAACAGCAACTAAATAGGCATAGTTACTCTGCGTTCTACGACTCTATAGCTTGGGATACAAACTCACAGCTTGACTGATTTTCCCAACCACAGAACAGAACAATAGTATAGACAGCATTATGTGCGGCAATAGAGTGAGATAGTGGTCAAAATCAGATAAAGCTCATGGTGCAGTTTGAAAGAACATCGTATGGCACCTCTTGCAGTACCAAGAGCGCCTCCACCAGATTACCTGGGAGCCCGCCGGATTCTTCTCCTCCTCTCCGTCCGGCGTCTTCTCCTCCTCGTCCATCCCCGCTGTCTTCGGCATCTCCTCCTCCTTCCCCGCCGCTCCCGGCATCTCCTCCTTCTTCCCCGCCGCCCCTGGCATCTCCTCGTTGTCCTCCATCCGCAGGTGGCGCCGGGAACAGCGCCGGCTGGCCGAGGTGTATCTGAGGACGACGGGGAGGTGCAGTCTGGGGAGGGAAGGCGAAGACGACGGCGGAGGCGCTGGGCGACGCAGGTGGGGACGAACGGGACGGCGAAGACGGAAGACCTACGGTAGTGAGATAGCGAGGCGGGACCGAGCCAGCGGGCCAAGAAGGTAAGGTGGAAATTGTCTGCACGGCCCGCATATACAAAGCAGGTTGTCCGCGACTCCACTAATCGTTTTTTTGGCGGGGCGGCTAAGTGGGCCTGTGGAAGCCTGCGTCCACCTACATCCGGACGCCAAATGAATTCAGATGGGATTATTTTGCCACTTCCGGGAACCTCTCAATCCAAAATGACAAAATGGCATTTTCGGAGATTAACCTCGTTTCATATTTATGCTCTAAGTTTGTGTAGATTAACCTCGTAATAGCTCTAGCGTGGGAAATTTTTGCAAAACATGCATATTTGGCATTTCAACCCACTTAATATTTTGGTTTATGTCTATGACCAAACTGTGCATGCATACCATATACTATAGGACATAATTTCACCGTGCAATATTTATTTGATAAGGGTGCGGCTAGTCCTTAGTCGACTGGGAATTAACGGTTCCAAACACAACATGGTGCTAAATTACAATACAACTATATATGGTGTTAGTACAAGAAATAAAGACAGGGATTTAAATCCTCTCTTGCAAACAAAAGGAGTGAGGATATAAAGTACAACATTGTATAGCTATATCTACCAAACTTGTTGCAATATGATCACGTATTGCGCATATAGTATCATAATCTAGGCGTATGATTGTCCACACAGATTTGAGAATCCATCGTCATGGCAATATTCTGATCTCCCAAACCTCTCAAAAAAATCTCAAGAGATTTATATCACAGATAGTTATCCAATATAAATGCATTCTGGAACTATCATCTTTTGCTTCTTAATTTGGTAGCTTGACTTGACATGTCAAGGATAATTTGTTCTTCTGATCATACAAAGCGTGGCAGGAATAGATCCAGGTCATGTAGTAACCACGGAAGCCAACCTTACATCACAAATTGGCATAGCATTTTTTACCTGTATAACATTCCGTGTTACACATTACGTAAAATCCATGTCTCAAGCTAATCTCTATCTCTATTATGAAACTGGGATAGGTCAAATGGGAGCTTGTTTGCAAGCCAAAAGATTATGGAGGTCTCAGGATTCTCAACCTCTCATAGTTTGCCTCAGCCTTCATCTTAGATGGCTTTGGCTTGAATGGGTCGATGATTCCGAACCTTGGGTTGGGCTTGGGAACCCTTGCAACGCTCATGACCACACCCTCTTCGCGTCGGCGACAAAACCCTTTTGGGGAATTGGTATGAGGCCGAAGTATTATGATTGGTGCCCTAGAGGCTCCATTACCCTCCTTGTAATCTACATGTATGGTACTTTGTATACATTATTGCACATGGCGTTGGATATGATCCGGCTTTGGAACCTCATGCACAATTAGTTTATACTTGTTTTTGTCCTTAGTTGTTTGAGGTTATGCTGGACACGTTGCTAGACTAGTATAGTATGTTAAGATGGAAGATGACTAGGTTCCTTCTGTCATGTGCAGAGAGATGCGATCTGACTTACACTGGCTATATGCAGAAGAGCTATGCTAGCTTTTTTTGATAATGAGTATATATTAATATTAAGAAGATACCAATTACATCTAGCCTCTGCAACAACGCAATACTCTAATAGCACTACGGATGCACACAGTAAAAAAAAATTACATAAAAGAAAAGTCCCGCTACGGTAATCCAGATCTAGCAACAACGGTACATCTACCATCAATACAACACCGAAACTTCAGACTCTCCAAAAGCGACGTCTCTAAGAAGGTAGCAGTACACCAACACTATCAAGTAGACTGGCCCAAAGATCAAGTCAGCACAAGCAAGTCGCCATGTCTCCAATTTGAGCAATGGAATCCCTATACCTTTGTGGACTATTCGGCTTTGAGATTACCGACCACCTCAGAAGCAAGTTGTGTGGCATGATGAATCGGGAAAACGGAGAATTCGGGAAGGAGAAATCACAGGAAGTCACCCGTGGTCCAGGTAAATAATATTCTGACCGCCGGGGCAGCCGCGTCCGCACACACCCATGAAGATATGCATCGGCCACGTTAGGCAGATGCCGTACGTACGCGTACGCGCAGAGGCAGGGATAGATATGCATCGTCGTGTCTATCTTGCAGCTAAGCTCCAAAGACACGTACGGGGAGAACCAAATCATCAACTCGACGCAAGAGATTGGGCTGGCGCTACGATGATCCGGTCTGTCCACTAAACTACAGTAGTCAAAAAGCGGCACCACTTTGATTTGCAGCATCCACTAAACTACAGTAGTCGACACGCAGCCATCGCGAAGCTAATCTAGCATACTGTTCGGACCCCGGCCGTACCTTTCAGAGAGAGAATTACACAATCGGCGTCGGATGTCGATCGATCGAATTTACCGTGGCCGCACGCGCACGCACGCAACTTACCTTGTTTCTTTTCACACGCGTCATTTTCCCTTCCATTAGCAACAGCATATTCTCGTCCTTGCTACAGTGCCGTGGTTGCACGGCGGGGGCGGCTTTGGAGATTGGTGGCGCAGGCTCGCACAGATCGACGTGAACGCAACGCATGCGTAGCGTGGGGGTCGCCGGCGGTGGCCTGGCCTAGGGTTAGCCGGCGGCAGGTACGGCGAGGTGTCGCATGTACGTACCGGATGCTTCTTTCGTCCATCGAGCTGGACTGATGTGTAGTTGTGTACGTGCTTACGGACAGCAACCCGCGCGCCCTCGTTTGCTGTTCGAAACGTACGTCTAACCGACCTCGCCCGAACGTACACGATTGGCTCGGCCGACGCGCCGACCTGGCGCATCAGCCACGTCGAAACCAGTGGCACGAGTGTCACCTAGGCATCGTACGTACTGTACACGGTAGCTACTCAGTAGCTAGCTTTTTTTCTGAGTAAAAACAAAACATTATGTAAACAAACATGAACGGTACAAATCATGTTAATAAAAATAAAAGTTACAACGAAATTATCAAGATGCCTTTCATCTTCAACCTCCAGGCCGTGTCGATGATGTGCTGCCGCTCCTCCCTAAGTTGGTCTGGCGATGTTAGTTGAGAACGGAAATGGTCGCCGAATAAGACCACATCCGCCCGAAAGATGAAGAAGAAGAAATAACAACCGATAAAACTTCATGACGATCCAGAGATCCCTAGCAAAGACAAGTCCTCGAGAACAACAACACTCACACAAGCTTCTCGACATCACCGTCGAGATGGGGTGAAGCCGGGGAGATTTTACTAGAGAAGATGTGGCTGCCACCACCTAAGCGCTACTCTAGCAAACTAAAATCCTAGCTTTAGGCATCTAATTAAGTACGTCACCGACGATCTCCTATAAAATTACTTCCAATTTATTGCGCCAACAAGGCAGATACATATAGCCTCCATCATGCAAACTCGAAGAGGGGTCGCTGTAGCGACCTAATCGAACATGGATGCTGCCGATCACGTCTCGGCATCAAGCAAAAGCGGAGAAAGCAACGCAAAAGAGATGGAGATGAATGGAGAAAGAGACCGAACAAAACAAACAAAAACAATAATATCCAAGATATTACGATCGACGGTGGCTGGTCCTGACTGATGAATGAGTCCTGACTCATCACTCATCACTCATACCTTCACCGATCGCTCCATCTGTACGTCCATCCGTAGCGCCTGCCTCCTGCCACGTGGGCACCTTAACGAGCTAATTAAATGATTAAGCCAGCTCCCTGGAGAATCGAAAGATCCTTCAGTTTAGCCATCGATTTTGATTATGAAACTGCTAATGCAGACAGGCAAATGATTAAGCTCGTGCTGCATGCGAAAAGTCTCAGCTGTGTCTAACTTGATCCCGCGGCACAAGCGTGTGATGGGCTGACGTCACACTCACCCGCCTTTTTTCTTTCTTTTGGAAACCTGGTCCGCGTTCCGAACCCAAAAAAAGATCTCGCAGAATTATTATCAGATACTCTGAAGTGTCCGCCTGTCTTGGCTAGCTTGTTAACGGCTGTGCGGATGTCTCGCCAGCACCATGGCCTACGGATCGGCCGGTTGGTTCGCCTGAAAAGAGAAATCGATCCAGCTGGTACACGAGTAATACAAAATGTCAAATCGTCAATCATAAGAGGATTTGTTAGGTGCGAGTTTTCTAAACAATTTGGTGGCGATTTACACAAAAAATAATTCTCTTGGATAAGGATTGCACGAAATGATTCTCTGGTCAAACTATTTCACGCATCTGTCTATGTGGAACCCGTGAAAAGCGGCGCCACACATCGTTAGCTGGCAGGCTCGAGCACGCCAAGTATGACAGGATGTGTGGCGCCCTTGCGAAACGCAAAAGAGTTAGAGAAATGAAATAGTTTGACCGGAGGCTCATTTCGTGCAATCCTTAACAAAAGGGTTATTTTTGTGTAAATCGCTCAATTTGGTTAAATCAACGCGCTTGATAGTGTTGAAAAGCACATTCTGGTAGATTATATTTACTTATTACACAAGCGGTTATTGAGAAGGAAAAAGGTGGCACAGGGCGACCATGGCGAACAGGCTGAGCTAGCGCTGCTGGCGGCCTGATCTCCCTCCTCCGGCATCCTCCCCGCTGGCTGCAGCCAGATCCGGCCTCTCCTCATCGAGCTCTCCATCCCTCCGCACGGCAGGTAAGGGAGTGGTCTGCTGGCGTCGCGGCTCTGTTGCTCCCGGAGCTCCTGCCCTACATCCCTGATGTGCCCTGTCCCCACTGTTCTGCGCCACCGCACTAGCTGCAGTGGCCCTCGCCGCCCGCAGGTCGGACCCGGCCATCCGGGGGCGAATGCTGGTGAGGCGGTCTGCGACTGCGAGGACGGCCGTCCTAAGCCCGCCTCCCACTGCCTTGGCTCCCCTCGCGACCACCTCCTCCCTGTCGCCCTGGAGCCGCTCGCCACCTCCTCGCAGCCTCCAATGACTATTGACATGTGCACGGGGCCCGTGCTCTCACGGCGCGCTGACAGTGGAGTGTTCGGACCAGCTCCTGGCTCCGGGTCGACGTTGCTTGCTCAAGCGCCATTTTCGGTCTCTGCAGGGCAGCTGCACTGTTGACCCCAAGTTCCCTCGTCGTTGGAGGCCGTCCTCTAGTCCCCTAGGTCGGGGTTGCCGCCATGTCGGTTTCCAGGCAATGCGTCGGAGACATGCTCTCACCCCGACCGGCTGCATCCTCGACCAGCTTGGTCCTACTCAAAGTAGTTCCTAAGCCACCCCCACGTTCATTTCGTCATCGCCTCCGCCATCGCTCTGTGAAGGAAGCCGCTCCTCCAACCTGTTCTCCCGACGGGCTACTCCACGACCCTGCCATGTTGATCAAGGGGCGCGGTTCCTTGTCGCTATTGTTGGTTGCCTTGGGTGGCCCTGTCGAAGTGCCCCTTCCTGCCGGTGATGCGATGTCGACCCCGAGCTTGTTGTGGGTTGCTTCTTTGGGCTCCGGCGAGGAAGATGATGATGAAGAGTTGGCTCCACGGTTGCCGTTGGCCTCCAACAAAGGCGTAATTTCTGGCTCGGTTTACGACACTGCTAATGTGCATCATGATGAGGAGGCACCAGTGCAGCCCTGTGGCGGCCTTTCTATTGTTGACGCTATTGGAGACGATGTAGACTGGTATAGGTGGGTCAGGATGGCCACTCTCCGTCTGCTCAGCCATGTCATCCCTCGGCGTCCCGGAGTTGGGCTGAGGTCGTGTACCCCTCATCGTCGCCTGCATCATCCCTGCCAAGGCCATCTCCAAAGTGTTGCGACGAGTTTAATGCCAAGGCCAGTTTCGACTCCCGCCTTCAGTACCAGTTTAACTTGCTGCGGATGGAGCTCCCTTAGTTGGTTTCTGACCACGTCGAGGAGGCATCTCGCCCCCTTCGAGATGAAGTGGCAAGTCTGAAGTTGTTGTTGGAATGCTTTGGTGAATATTTGGAGCCGACGGAGGCATGTTCTTATCGTAGGCAGGAGCTCGCTACTATGTAGACTTCATTTCCGCTTGGTTCTGTTGAGCAGAATTCATCAGTGGCTGAGGAAGAACCCCTCTATAGTTATTTCTCTCCCCGTGACAGTCCCTACCAGTCCCCGTAGCATGTTGTGTTAGATGTCTCAGAGAGCGAGCGTGTAGACAGGATCTTGGCTCTGGTTGTGCAGATCATGCCAGAGCTACATGAGTTGTGTGGGGAAGTCAGATCCGACTCGCACGAGAACTCGATTGTGGCTTCTCCACTGAGTCAGGCACTTGGCTTTGAGAAGAGCGGTGTTGTTGAAGTGACAGCATTTCTCTCTCTCACCTGAGTCCGGTAGGTCTGTTATTCCTATTGGTGACGGGGTTGCTAAGTCAAGAATGTTGGCTGGAGTTGTCGTTACCAGAGATACTAATAGGAAAACCCTCATCTATGGCGCAAGTGTTTATTTTCTGTGGCGTATATGCCATGCGCCACAGAGAACGCGCGACAAAAAATTAATAATGTAGCGCATGTTGGGGTTCGCCACAGAATTCTGAAACTTTTGTGGCGCATATTGGAGAGAAAATGATGGAGCAAGAGGGATGCGGAGGAGGAAAGTAAAGGGTGTTTTTAGTAAACTCTACAAGTTGGAGTGGCTTCCCCTCACAAATATATCAATCAAAATATGTCTAGAGCTATCAATAATGGAGGAAAGTTTGACCAAAATGGCGTGGGAGGGAGGAGCAAGACGAGATGGTTGGAGGAGACAAGAATGAAAAGAGTGGTGGGATGCTAGTAGCTAGGAGGGGAAAGCTTCCTAAAATCCCTAGATCTATTTAGTGGATTCTGTGGTGCATATGCCAATATGCGCCACAGAAAGATGGTATGCGCCACAGAAACTTGGCCTGGTACTGTCAGTCGTGGGCCCCCACACGGAATTCTGTGGTGCATATGCCAACATGCGCCATAGAAAACCAACTTTCTGTGGCGCATGTCGGCACATGCGCCACATAATTCCCTTCACTCATGTGCAGTACCGGACCCCACATGGGGCCCACAATGTTTCTGTGACGCATCACTCTACATGCGCTACAGAAAGCAACAATTATGTGGCGCATCACTGTTTTATGCGCCACAGTGGACCATATTTACTTTTGCGCCACAAAAATATTTTTGTGGAGCACGCATTTTTAGGTGCGCCACAGAATACATTCCTACCTATAAGGGTTTTCCTAGTAGTGAGAGGTTTGCGATTTTCTCGCCATCTTAGATGCTGCCTACCCTGGATCCCCAGTTGATTGATGGGTGCCCTCAAATATCATGGCGTCTCTTTGTCGGCGCAGTGTTGAGTATCGTGTTTCGAGTGTTCGTGCGTGTTGCCTTGTTGTCCCTTGTGTTGGCTAGAGTGGGTGCGGTCCTGTTGTTGTAGGTTGCCGTATTGCGGTCTATTTTTAGGCTTGGTTGTGAGTGTGACGATGTGTTGTTTGTGTGGGCTTGGCCTTGTTGCTGTAGGTTTTCGTCCGATTTTCTTCTAAACACTGAGCACTCTCTTAATTAATAGATAAGTGATGGCGTGTAATACACACGTTCGTTGGGAACCCCAAGAGGAAGGTATGATGTACACAGTAGCAAGTTTTCCCTCAGAAAGAAACCAAGGTTTATCGAACCAGGAGGAGCCAAGAAGCACGTTGAAGGTTGATGGCGGCGGGATGTAGTGCGGCGCAACACCAGGGATTCCGGCGCCAACGTGGAACCTGCACAACACAACCAAAGTACTTTGCCCCAACGAAACAGTGAGGTTGTCAATCTCACCGGCTTGCTGTAACAAAGGATTAGATGTATAGTGTGGATGATGATTGTTCGCAGAAATCAGTAGAACAAGTATTGCAGTAGATTGTATTCGATGTAAAGAATAGGACCGGGGTCCACAGTTCACTAGAGGTGTCTCTCCCATAAGATAAATAGCATGTTGGGTGAACAAATTACAGTCGGGCAATTGACAAATAGAGAGGGCATGACAATGAACATACATGATATGATAAGTATAGTGAGATTTAATTGGGCATTACGACAAAGTACATAGACCGCTATCCAAGCATGCATCTATGCCTAAAAAGTCCACCTTCGAGTTATCATCCGAACCCCTTCCGGTATTAAGTTGTAAACAACGGACAATTGCATTAAGTATGGTGCGTAATGTAATCAATAACTACATCCTCGGACATAGCATCAATGTTTTATCCCTAGTGGCAACGAGCACATCCACAACCTTAGAACTTTTCGTCATCGTCCCGGATTTAATGGAGGCATGAACCCACTATCGAGCATAAATACTCCCTCTTGGAGTTAAGAGTAAAAACTTGGCCGGAGCCTCTACTAATAACGGAGAGCATGCAAGATCATAAACAACACATAGGTAATAGATTGATAATCAACATAACATAGTATTCTCTATCCATCGGATCCCGACAAACACAACATATAGCATTACAGATAGATGATCTTGATCATGTTAGGCAGCTCACAAGATCCGACAATGAAGCACGTAAGGAGAAGACGACCATCTAGCTACTGCTATGGACCCATAGTCCATGGGTGAACTACTCACTCATCACTCCGGAGGCGACCATGGCGGTGAAGAGCCCTCCGGGAGATGATTCCCCTCTCCGGCAGGGTGCCGGAGGCGATTTCGTGAATCCCCCGAGATGGGATTGGCGGCGGCGTCTCAGTAAGGTTTTCCGTATCGTGGCTCTCGGTACTGGGGGTTTCACGACGAAGACTATATGTAGGCGGAAGGGCAGGTCAAAGGGCGTCACGGGGGGCCCACACACCAGGGCCGCGCGGCCAGGGCCCAGGCCGCGCCGCCCTGTTGTGTCACCACCTCGTGGCCCCACTTCGTCTCCCCTCCGGTCTTCTGGAAGCTTCGTGTAAAAATAGGCCCCTGGGCATTGATTTCGTCCAATTCCGAGAATATTTCCTTTGTAGGATTTCTGAAACCAAAAACAGCAACTGGCTCTTCGGCATCTCGTTAATAGGTTAGTGCCGGAAAATGCATAAATATGACATAAAGTATGCATAAAACATTTAGATATCATCAATAATGTGGCATGGAACATAAGAAATTATCGATACGTCGGAGACGTATCAGCATCCCCAAGCTTAGTTCCTGCTCGTCCCGAGAAGGTAAACGATAACAAAGATAATTTCTGGAGTGACATGCCATCATAACCTTGATCATACTATTGTAAGCATATGTAATGAATGCAGTGATCAAAACAATGGTAATGACATGAGTAAACAAATGAATCATAAAGCAAAAACTTTTCATGAATAGTACTTCAAGACAAGCATCAATAAGTCTTGCATAAAAGTTAACTCATAAAGCAATAAATCAAAGTAAAGGTATTGAAGCAACACAAATGAAGATTGAGTTTCAGCGGTTGCTTTCAACTTATAACATGTATATCTCATGGATATTGTCAATGTAAAGTAATATAACAAGTGCAATATGCAAGTATGTAGGAATCAATGCACAGCTTCACACAAGTGTTTGCTTCTTGAGATGGAGAGAAATAGGTGAACTGACTCAACATAAAAGTAAAAGAAAGGTCCTTCAAAGAGGAAAGCATCGATTGCTATATTTGTGCTAGAGCTTTTATTTTGAAAACATGAAACAATTTTGTCAACGGTAGTAATAAAGCATATGTATCATGTAAATTATATCTTACAAGTTGCAAGCCTCATGCATAGTATACTAATAGTGCCCGCACCTTGTCCTAATTAGCTCGGATTACCGGGATTATCATCGCAATACACATGTTTTAACCAAGTGTCACAAAGGGGTACCTCTATGCCGCATGTACAAAGGTCTAAGGAGAAAGCTCGCATTTGGATTTCTCGCTTTTGATTATTCTCAACTTAGACATCCATACTTCCTCATGAGCTATAAAACATTGACACAAATAAGATGTGATAAATTTTGAATTATTTAAAGGTAGCACTCAAGCAATTTACTTTGGAATGGCGGAGAAATACCATGTAGTAGGTAGGTATGGTGGACACAAATGGCATAGTGGTTGGCTCAAGGATTTTGGATGCATGAGAAGTGTTCCCTCTCGATACAAGGTTTTGGCTAGCAAGGTTATTTGAAACAAACACAAGGATGAACCGGTGCAGCAAAACTCACATAAAAGACATATTGTAAACATTATAAGACTCTACACCATCTTCCTTATTGTTCAAAACTCAATACTAGAAATTATCTAGACTTTAGAGAGACCAAATATGCAAACCAAATTTTAGCAAGCTCTATGTATTTCTTCATTAATGGGTGCAAAGTATATGATGCAAGAGCTTAAACATGAGCACAACAATTACCAAGTATCGAATTATTCAAGACATTTTAGAATTACTACATGTAGCATTTCCCGATTCCAACCATATAACAATTTAACGAAGAGGATTCAACCTTCGCCATGAATACTATGAGTAAAGCCTAAGGACATACTTGTCCATATGCAACAGCGGAGCGTGTCTCTCTCCCACACAATGAATGCTAGGATCCATTTTATTCAAACAAAAACAAAAACAAACCGACGCTCCAAGCAAAGCACATAAGATGTGATGGAATAAAAATATAGTTTCGGGGAGGAACCCGATAATGTTGTCGATGAAGAAGGGGATGCCTTGGGCATCCCCAAACTTAGACGCTTGAGTCTTCTTAAAATATGCAGCGGTGAACCACCGGGGCATCCCCAAGCTTAGAGCTTTCACTCTCCTTGATCATATTGCATCATTTCCCTCTCTTGATCCTTGAAAACTTCCTCCACACCAAACTCGAAACAACTCATTAGAGGGTTCGTGCACAATAAAAATTTACATGTTCAGAGGTGACATAATCATTCTTAACACTTCTGGACATTGCACAAAGCTACTGGACATTAATGGAACAAAGAAATTCACCCAACATAGCAAAAGAGGCAATGCGAAATAAAAGGCAGAATCTGTCAAAACAGAATAGTTCGTAAAGACGAATTTTAAAGTGGCACCAGACTTGCTCAAATGAAAATGCCCAAATTGAATGAAAGTTGCGTACATATCCGAGGATCACGCACGTAAATTGGCATATTTTTCTGAGCTACCTACAGAGAGGCAGGTCGAAATTCGTGACAGCAAAGAAATCTGTTTCTGCGCAGTAATCCAAATCTAGTATGAACCTTACTATCAACGACTTTACTTGGCACAACAATGCACAAGACTAAGATAAGGAGAGGTTGCTACAGTAGTAACAACTTCCAAGACTCAAATATAAAATAAAAGTACTGTAGTAAAAACATGGGTTGTCTCCCATAAGCGCTTTTCTTTAACGCCTTTCAGCTAGGCGCAGAAAATGTATATCAAGTGTTATCAAGAGATGAAACATCAACATTATAATTTGTTCTAATAATAGAATCAAAAGGTAACTTCATTCTCTTTCTAGGGAAGTGTTCCATACCTTTTTTGAGAGGAAATTGATATTTAATATTACCTTCCTTCATATCAATGATAGCTCCAACAGTTCGAAGAAAAGGTCTTCCCAATATAATGGGACAAGATGCATTGCATTCAATATCCAAGACAACAAAATCAACGGGAACAAGGTTATTGTTAACCATAATACGAACATTATCAACTCTCCCCAAAGGTTTCTTTGTAGCATTATCAACAAGATTAACATCCAAATAACAATTCTTCAATGGTGGCAAGTCAAGCATATCATAAATTTTCTTAGGCATAACGGAAATACTTGCACCAAGATCACATAAAGCATTACAATCAAAGTCATTGACCTTCATCTTAATGATGGGCTCCCAACCATCTTCTAACTTTCTAGGAATAGAAGTTTCAAGTTTTAGTTTCTCTTCTCTAGCTTTTATGAGAGCATTTGTAATATGTTTTGTGAAAGCCAAGTTTATAGCACTAGCATTGGGACATCATCATCCCCAATGTTGGAAAAAATTTCAGCAGTTTTATCACAGGCAATTTCAGCAGTTTTAGCAGTTTCCGGCAGTTTTGTAGGCTTTGCATTAGAAGTGGAAACATTGCCAACACCAATTCTTTCACCATTATTAGTAGGAGGTGCAGCAACATGTGGAGCATTAGCATTGCTAGTGGTGGTAATAGTCCAAACTTTAGCTACATTATTCTCTTTAGCAAGTTTTTCATTTTCTTCTTTTTCCCACCTAGCTTGCAATTCAGCCATCAATCTTATATTCTCATTAATTCTAACTTGGATGGCATTTGCTGTAGTAACAATTTTATTTTCAATATCCTTATTAGGCATAAATTTCAATTTCAAAAGATCAACATCAGAGGCAAGACTATCAACCTTAGAAGCAAGAATATCAATTTTATTGAGCTTTTCCTCAACAGATTTGTTAAAAGCAGTTTGTGTACTAATAAATTCTTTAAGCATAGCTTCAAGACCAGGGGGTACACTCCTATTATTGTTGTAAGAATTCCCATAAGAATTACCATAACTATTACCATTAGCAGAAGGATATGGCCTATAGTTCTTACCAGAATTATTCCTATAAGCATTGTTGTTGAAATTATTATTTTTAATGAAGTTCACATCAACATATTCTTCTTGGGCAACCAATGAAGCTAACGGAACATTATTAGGATCAACATTAGTCCTACCATTCACAAGCATAGACATAATATCATCAATCTTATCACTCAAGGAGGAGGTTTCTTCGACAGAATTTACCTTCTTACCTTGTGGAGCTCTTTCCGTGTGCCATTCAGAGTAATTAATCATCATATTATCAAGAAGCTTTGTTGCTTCACCAAGAGTGATGGACATAAAGGTACCTCCAGCAGCTGAATCCAATAGGTTCCGTGAAGAAAAATTCAATCCTGCATAAAAGGTTTGGATGATCATCCAAGTAGTCAGTCCATGGGTTGGGCAATTTTTAACCAAAGATTTCATTCTTTCCCAAGCTTGTGCAACATGCTCATTATCCAATTGTTTAAAATTCATTATGCTACTCCTCAAAGATATAATTTTAGCAGGGGGATAATATCTACCAATAAAAGCATCCTTGCATTTAGTCCATGAATCAATACTATTTCTAGGCAGAGATAGCAACCAATCTTTAGATCTTCCTCTTAAGGAGAAAGGAAACAATTTTAATTTTATAATGTCACCATCTACATCCTTATACTTTTGCATTTCACATAATTCAACAAAATTATTAAGATGGGCAGCAGGCATCATCGGAACTAACACTAGAAAATTGCTCTCGCATAACAAGATTCAAGTAAAGCGGGTTTAATTTCAAAGAATTCTGCTGTAGTAGCAGGTGGAGCAATAGGTGTGCATAAGAAATCATTATTATTTGTGGTTGTGAAGTCACACAACTTAGTATTTTCAGGAGTACCCATTTTAGCAGTAGTAAATAAAGCAAACTAGATAAAATAAATGCAAGTAACTAATTTTTTTGTGTTTTTGATATAAAGAACAAGATAGTAAATAAAGTAAAACTAGCAACTAATTTTTTTGTGTTTTGATATAATGCAGCAAACAAAGTAGTAAATAAAATAAAGCAAGACAAAAATAAAGTAAAGAGATTGGATTGTGGAGACTCCCCTTGCAGCGTGTCTTGATCTCCCCGGCAACGGCGCCAGAAAAAGAGCTTCTAGCGTGCAGTTGACGTGGGAGATAAAAATCTTTGTGGTGTAACTTTTCTTCAGGTCCCCGGCAACGGCGCCAGAAAAAGAGCTTGATGGCGTGTAATACGCACGTTCGTTGGGAACCCCAAGAGGAAGGTATGATGTACACAGTAGCAAGTTTTCCCTCAGAAAGAAACCAAGGTTTATCGAACCAGGAGGAGCCAAGAAGCACATTGAAGGTTGATGGCGGCGGGATGTAGTGCGGCGCAACACCAGGGATTCCGGCGCCAACGTGGAACCCGCACAACACAACCAAAGTACTTTGCCCCAACGAAACAGTGAGGTTGTCAATCTCACCGGCTTGCTGTAACAAAGGATTAGATGTATAGTGTGGATGATGATTGTTCGCAGAAATCAGTAGAACAAGTATTGCAGTAGATTGTATTCGATGTAAAGAATAGGACCGGGGTCCACAGTTCACTAGAGGTGTCTCTCCCATAAGATAAATAGCATGTTGGGTGAACAAATTACAGTCGGGCAATTGACAAATAGAGAGGGCATGACAATGCACATACATGATATGATAAGTATAGTGAGATTTAATTGGGCATTACGACAAAGTACATAGACCGCTATCCAGACATGCATCTATGCCTAAAAAGTCCACCTTCAGGTTATCATCCGAACCCCTTCCAGTATTAAGTTGTAAACAACAGACAATTGCATTAAGTATGGTGCGTAATGTAATCAATAACTACATCCTCGGACATAGCATCAATGTTTTATCCCTAGTGGCAATAGCACATCCACAAACTTAGAACTTTCTGTCACTGTCCCTTTAATGGAGGCATGAACCCACTATCGAGCATAAATACTCCCTCTTGGAGTTAAGAGTAAAAACTTGGCCAGAGCCTCTACTAATAACGGAGAGCATGCAAGATCATAAACAACACATAGGTAATAGATTGATAATTAACATAACATAGTATTCTCTATCCATCGGATCCCGACAAACACAACATATAGCATTACAGATAGATGATCTTGATCATGTTAGGCAGCTCACAAGATCCGACAATGAAGCACATAAGGAGAAGACGACCATCTAGCTACTGCTATGGACCCATAGTCCAGGGGTGAACTACTCACTCATCACTCCGGAGGCGACCATGGCGGTGAAGAGTCCTCCGAGAGATGATTCCCCTCTCCGGCAGGGTGCCGGAGGCGATCTCCTGAATCCCCCGAGATGGGATTGGCGGCGGCGGCGTCTCAGTAAGGTTTTCCGTATCGTGGCTCTCGGTACTGGGGGTTTCGCGACGAAGACTATATGTAGGCGGAAGGGCAGGTCAAAGGGCGTCACGGGGGGCCCACACACCAGGGCCGCGCGGCTAGGGCCCAGGCCGCGCCGCCCTGTTGTGTCGCCACCTCGTGGCCCCACTTCGTCTCCCCTCCGGTCTTCTGGAAGCTTCGTGTAAAAATAGGCCCCTGGGCGTTGATTTCGTCCAATTCCGAGAATATTTCCTTTGTAGGATTTCTGAAACCAAAAACAGCAGAAAACAGCAACTAGCTCTTCGGCATCTTGTTAATAGGTTAGTGCCGAAAAATGCATAAATATGACATAAAGTATGCATAAAACATGTAGATATCATCAATAATGTAGATATCATCAATAATGTGGCATGGAACATAAGAAATTATCGATACGTCGGAGACGTATCAATAAGGCAAATCTTTTGCCTCTTTTAAAAAAATACAAGCGATTGGAGGTCAGGTCAGCCTCCTAGGTGCCCCACTATGTGGTTGGTGTGGCTTTTATACGCACTGGTCTATAGATTTATTTAATTTTTATAATAAAAAAGGAAATAAATCTTTATCCTCAACCATACTTGGTGCAACTATATAGGTATCTCCGACTCGTACACAAAATAGATCCAAACACAACTAATCGAACTAAAGCAAAACTATTAGATCATGCATATACTACTTTCTAGGAGGGCACGGACAAAAACTACTAGCACGTACAACTTTGGATACGAATGACCAAACTGACTTGTACTAATCTAGTTTGGATTAACCTGCACATACGATTTGTTGTTGCAAAAGGTAAGTTTCTGCAGCCAATTTGAGCAGTGGTTATGTAGTCATTATAATTAAGGACAAAACTATTTATATAGTCATAAATAGTTTAGACTAAATTTTTATACTTATATAACATGTAAAAGCCTTCAAGGGATATAATTTTATGATACTCGTTTGGCAGAGTTAATCATGTAATAAATCCATTAAATTTTAGCTATATAGCGTTTTGAAAAGAATCTTGCGTGTATTTTGTTAGAATCCATGTGAATTAGTTTCTGACCACCGTGTAAACTACATAATGTATATATGATAGACTTCTCTAGAACAAATATCTTAACGTGTGTTTTTGTGTATGCTTGGCTAGCTTGTTGATGACTGGTATGTATATGCATGTCTCGAATCCGGTGGGTGCGATTGAAACAAGAAAACAATCCAGCTGGTATAACGAGTAATAGAATATACTACTCCCTCCGTCCCGGTTCACAGGGCCTAATCTGAAAAAACATTTGTCCCATAATACCTTCCTACTAAGGCCTGCATGCATTTAATTAGAAGTAATACCTCCCTCTAATTACTCTCTCATTTCTCTTTCTCTTTTTTAGGCTGGTGGAAACAACCAATGCATGCACGCAGGGTGGAAAACCAATGAGTTTTCATGTGGGCTGCCGTGCATGCAAGTCTATTAATAGCATTTCTATTAATTAGAGAGGATAGCTGATTGGAGAGAGGCAAGTGCTGAGAAGATTTTTAGCGTCCAATCAAATGCTACCTTGGTCACGGTGCAAATTCATGTGAGCCCTGTGAACCGGGACGGAGGGAGTAGTATGTTCAATAGTTAATCATAAGAGCATTTATTAGGTGTGAGTTTTGTAAACTATTTGGTTAAACTCGACGCATGTGAAAGTACTATCGAAATGGACATTCAACGCTTAGTTAGTTACTACCTCCATTTCAAGGAATAAGGTGTCCTCGTTTTACGAGCTTTTTGTTTGACTAACAATTACTTCAAATATATAAAGATTGTTTGTATGAAATTAGCATCATTAGAAAGTATTTTTCAATACGAATTCAACGGTATTAATTACATATAATATAATTAAAATTTTGTTGCTCATTTTTTATGGTCAAAGTTCATCTTGGAATGCGCGTGCGCCTTATTCCTTGAAACGGAGGTACTCCTAGTATAGTACAATCAATTGGAGGTCAGTCTCCCAGGTGCCCTGCTACGTAGTTGTCAGGACTTGTGTATATCAGATTCGAGGATCTATCTTCCGATTTTGTTTTCAAAACAAGAAGGAAAAAAGAAACCTTATGGTTTCGTGATGCCATTTTTTTTTTTATGGTAATCTTCATTGGGCCTTAAAGCTGTAGAGTATAGGCCCGTGTGGTGCCCACATTATTTCTCAAACACATCGTGGCAGGGCGGGTTTATAAAGTTCAAACACAACATTTTAGCCCATACGTGCCAGTCCGGCCCTGGTCTGTTGTTCCGACCTGTCATGGCTCAACATAATCTGACCGAATCCTAGTCAAACAGCCTTCTAAAGTTCATACCAATAAATTGCAACCTCGCACAGCCACGACGAACATCCGAGCAAGAGCAAGCAAGTTCACATCTCGCCAAGCCTACGCCGCATCCAAACAACTCCGGCGCGCGTACGTGCATCGATCGCCAGGCCAGGTTTCGCAGGTCTCTGCTCGATCTCTACCCAAAGCGCAGCGGCAGTGACAGCCATGGCGCGGTTCAGCAGCCTCCTCAAGTTCATGTGCTTCCGTGGTATGGACGACGAGGATCCCAGCCCGGAAGGACAGGAAACCCAATTCGAAGCCGGACGCGGCTCCAGCCGTGGCCGAAGCGAAGCCAAAATCAAAGGCGGCCGCCGCGCCGTCAACAGTAGTCAACGACGTAGCTAGCTATGTTAGCAGCCGGTGTTTAGCAAAGGAACAAGCTCGGGGTCGTCCCCTCCAGGGCGGCTCGGGGCGGAACCCTAACCCCCCGCCGCCGCCTTCCCTTCCCCCTCCTCCTCCCTCCTCGCCGTCCCCTGAGGCTGCCGCCGGTGAAGCCTGGCGCGGTCGGTGATGGGGGTGGTGGGGATTCACGCACGGTCCCCTGGGGCGGCGGTAGGAGACACGCCTCCGCGCCGGGGGGATGATCCCGGAACCCGGCGGTTGATGGCGGCGCGACCATCTCATCACGTCTTCGTCGCGGCCTCGCCGGGCGGGCGATGATGGGAGCGGCGGCGCGGCCATGGAACCATGGCGGCGCGGCTCTCTCCTCCGTTCCTCGCCGCGGTCTCACCGGGCAGGCGGTTTGGGGGCGGCGGCGCGGCCCTGGATCCTGGCGGCGCGATCCTCTCCTTCCTTCCTCGCCTCGGCATCGCCGGGCGGGTGGTGATGGGGTGGATCTCGTGCTGCTCCTCCTCACGGTCTGGATCACGGCACAAAGGGCGGCGGCCCTGGATGGCGGTGACGGCGTCGACCTGGTGGCAGGTGGCGGGCGTCAGGTGCGATGGAGGTGCTTGGAAGCTGGCGATGGTGTCGCCGGTGGAGGGTTGGGTTGGCCAGCCCGGGATGGTCGCCGACGTGGGGGTCCGACCTGAATAAAGGCGGTGGTCCTAGGGCCTCTCTTGCGTGAAGATGAGGACCTACCAGAGGCCTGGACTTGTGATCTGGCCAGAGGGTTGAGTTCCGGAAGGCTCCGCCGGCAAATGTAACATCGCTTTGCCTGGAGTTTGCTGGATCAGAGGTTTTCGGTCGTGCGCACCCATGCGTTTATTCCGACCGTTTGGTTCTGGAGGGAGCGGCGCGAAGCTCTTTTTCTGTGTTGACATCAAGTGACTATGGATCCATGATGAAAGTCGGAAGAAGAGAATTTCTTAAAGGCCGGAGGGGAGGACTAGCTAAGGGAGGTTCAAGTCTCCGCGCTGTTGAGGGGCTTGCTTGGTGTCCCGGCTTCACAGCAGCGGTTTGGAAGTGGGGGCGGCAACACAGGTGAAGCGCAGAGTCCTACCTTTCAGGGTGAAAACCGAAGGTCTGACCTTAACTGGTTGTGCCTGGCAGTGACCTTGGTGGAGGCATTGTTTTGAGAGCGGAGACTATCTTCAGGGTGAAAACCTAAGATCTTTGATCGGGCGATGACAGTGTTTGAGCACTGTTCCCTTCTTGAAGGCGTCGTTTTTTGGAGAGTCTGTAATTCAGGTGTTGTCATGGTGGTGGATGTATTGCTGTTGTTAGGTCCGAGATACTGTAGCGGGACTTTTGTTTCTTAGTTTTCTTTTCCTTTTTTTGGTTGTGTGCATCCGTAATGCCATTAGGGTGGTGCGTTGTTGCAGAGACTGGGTGTAATTGGTATCTTCTTGATATTAATATATTCCCTTTATCGAAAAAAAGCTATGGTAGCAGCGTGTTGTTGGCGCCCGCTACTGTCGTTGTGTACTGAATGGCATAGTCTTCTCGTTTTAAGCTATGTTAGACTTTTGCTGCTACATTTGTTTGTGTAGATTAACTGCTCGTAGGAGCTCTAGCGCCGGGAAATTCTGAGAAACTTCCTTGGTATTTCAAACGACTTTGTATTTTGGTTTTTGTATATGACTGAACGGTGCATACTGTAGGACATGATTACACTGTGCAACATTTATTTCATAATGACATATATCCTATTTAACTGGCACTGAAGCGACCAAATTATTGTAGTTTCTAAACACGACAGGGTGTTAAATTAGAGTAAAGTATGGTGTTTGTGTTAACTTGAGTACAAGAAATAGAGACAGGGATTTAAATCCTCTTGAAAACAAAAAGAGCAACGATAAAAAGTACTACTCCCTTCGTTCCTTTCTATAGTGTCTTATTTTGGTACGGAAATTAGGGCAAGCCATTTTTTGACACAAAACCTCCTAGCGATCTTCGAGACAAAATAGCAAACTGAAATCAGAAAACAATCATGTTTCCATAACCGATCGCGTCATGTACTCCCTCTCTCCCGCTATTCTTTCCATAATCAGATTGGTTTCCACATTTTCTGAACGGGAACAGATTGGTTTCCAGATTTTCTAGACGGGAACAGATTCGTTCCCAGATTTTCTGGATGGGAACAGATCGGTGGAAGGGGTTCTTTGCAAAAAAAAATAGCTTTACTCTTATATTCTGAAACAAAAGCAAAAAAACAATAGGCATTATAGAAAGGAACGGAGTGAGTACAACTTCATGAGTTACATACTAAGAAAATGGATGGAGTGTTATTTAAGATCGACTTTGAGAAAGCATATGATAAAGTGAAATGACCCTTTTTACAACAGACATTGCGAATGCAGGGTTTCGCTCCAGAATGGGGTAGATTAGTGCAACAGTTTGTTCAAGGTGGTAGTGTTGGGGTCAAGGTGAATGATGATATTGGTCATTATTTCCAGACAAAAAAAAGTTTAAGGCAAGGGGACCCTCTGTCTCCAATGCTTTTTAATATTGTAGTGGATATACTTGCCATCTTAATTGAACGAGCAAAAGAGGATGGTCAAGTTGGAGGGTTAATTCCACATTTAGTTGATGAAGGACTCTCTATACTACAGTATGCTAATGATAGTATCCTTTTTTTGGAACATGACCTCAACAAAGCTGTTAATATGAAATTAATTTTGTGCCTCTTTGAAGAGTTATCGGGGCTTAAGATTAATTTTCATAAAAGTGAGATTTTTTGTTTTGGAAAGGCAAAGGAGGAAGAAGACATGTATAAGCAGATCTTTGGATGTGATGTTGGACAACTCCCCTTTAGATACTTGGGTATTCCAATTCATTACAAAAAAAAACTCAGAAATTCGGACTGGTATCTGGTAGAAACAGGTTTTGAAAGTAAATTATGATGCTGAAAAGGGAAGTTACTATCCTATGGTGATAGGTTAGTACTTATTAATTCAGTTTTAACTAGGCTACCTATGTTTATGTTGTCTTTCCTACAAATACCTGTCGGGGTAAGGAAACATTTGGACTTCTATAGATTTAGGTTCTTTTGGCAGTCAGACGAAAACAAACGTAAATACCGGCTTACCAAATGGAACATTATTTGTCGACCCAAAGATCAAGGGGGATTAGGTATTGAGGTCCTCGAAATTAAAAACAGATGCTTATTGAGTAAGTGGCTCTTTAAACTTCTGAATGAAGACGGGGTGTGGCAAGAATTGCTACAAAATAAATACCTAAGATAGAGGACGTTATCGGAGTGCAAGCTAGACCTACCGATTTCCCTTTCTGGAAGGGATTGATGGGAGTCAAATAGGAGTTTTTTTCTAGGGGTTTTTTCAAAGTGGGTAATGGTATGAGTACCCGCTTTTGGGAAGACACATGGTTAGGGAATACTTCTTTGGCTCACCAATATCCGTCCTTGTATAATATTGTACACCATAAGAATGTCACAGTTGCACAGGTGTTAGCCCAAACACCATTGACTATTACTTTCTAAAGGGTGTTAAGCGGTAACAAATGGACTGCATGGTTGCAATTGTGTCGGAAACTCATGATGGTAAACTTGAATGAAGAGGATGGTCGTTTTGTTTGAAACTTGACACCGAATGGTTTGTTTACAGTGAAGTTGATGTATGAGGATCTTATGTGCGATCATACTCCTTTTCTCATGAAGTACCTCTAGAAGGTTAAAATCCCCCTTAAGATTAAGATTTTCATGTGGTTTTTGAGTAATAAGGTACTGTTAACTAAGGATAATCTAGTCAAACGTCATTTGAATGGGTGTACAAAATGCATTTTCTGTGGGGAACAGGAGACCATTCAACATCTTTTTATTGAATGTCTTTTGGCTAAGCTCTTATGGCGAACGGTTAATTTCACTTATGATCTTCCACATCCGATCAATATTACTAATATGTTTGGTAATTGGTTAAATGGAATAGATAGACAATCTAAAGCTTTTATCCGTATTGGGGTTTCTGCTTTATGTTGGTCTATTTGGAGGGTCAGAAATGATATAATTTTTAATAAAATAGTCTCTTTTCATTTCTTGCAGGTTATCCATATGGTCTCCCATTGAGTCCAGCTTTGGACTCTACTCTCACCGGAGGGGCAGCGGGATGCCATGGCTTCTGGATGCACACGGCTCCTGATGATCGCTCGGGATATCTTGTGCCAGGCTGGTTGGCGACATACTAGAAGGCTATGTTGATGTGTAGTCATAGTATGTGTTTTTTTTCGATGGTTGATTTTTGTATCAATCCTCGGTGATGCGTGAGTTGTAAATAATATTGTTCCAAACCTTCTTTCAATAAATGGCCGTGTGCATCGTCATGATGCAGAAGCCGGGGTATACCCCATTTCGAAAAAAAAAGTACTACAACATTGTATAGCCATAAACCTCGAACTACAAAACTTGCATCAATATGATCACACACTGCGCATATAGTACCTTCATCTTGACGTATGATTGTCCACGCCGATTTGAGAAGGCATCCTCTTGAACCTATTCTCCTCTCTCAAAGCTCTCAAAATTCCTCTCACGAGATATATATCACAGATATTTATCAGATATGAATGCATTTTGGAATGATGGATCATATTTTGCTTCTCAACTTGGTAGTTTGACTTGACATGACATGTCATGGGTAACTCGTCATTCTATTGTTGATCGAGGCCATCTAGCAACCACGAAATGGACCTCCCATCATCTATTTCCATAACATTTCCACCTATACAACCTTTCATGTTACACAGTACGTACCAAACAAATACGACATAACTATCGAATTACAAATTTATGAAGGAAAAAGAGTAAACCTATAATGTGTGCTATTTCTATAAACGAGGTTAATCAAACAGGTTACGATCCTATTCATGAAAAAAATTACTTTCTTTGAAGCATGCAATCTTGAAGCAGGTTATAGATGTGCTTCACGCTTTGGGCACTCGCAAGTTTGGGAATGTTACACGCGGATTTGGCAAACTTTGGCGGAAATTGGAGAACCTGCAGAAGGCTAATGCTCCAAGGGAGCAGCTGCGTGAGATCATGGATACCATGAATGACCTTCTCTTCAAGGAGGAGATCATGTGGCTCCAAAGGTCATGTATCACGGGCTCAAACAGGGAGATAGGAATATGAAAAATTTCCACAATAAAGTTGTTTGGAGTGCTAAGAAAGATAAGATTATTCAGTAGAAGGATCAAGTGAGATTGAGCGACTTCCAAGTGAGACTGAGCGATGGATTCATCGTACTTCCCGTCCGACTACACCCCTGATCCGTCCCTGAATGCGGCGCCCATGGTGAACTTTTTTTTTTAACAAGGAGAGGCGCCGGAGGCGCCAAAATTTTATTCAACTCATAGACAGTTTACAGCATGTATTACAAGACCTGGAAATTGTATCCGTTGAACTGCTGAAAGTATAGGACAATTAAAGTTTCTATGAGTTGAACTAGTGCAACTATAGATAGGCTGAGACAAAGCTTGTCTAAGAGCCTGATGAGCACAATTATGAGCTATTTCATTGAGTTCCCTCTTGACATGGTATATTGCTGCTGAGGAAGATTTGAATAACTGACTATATTCTGCAATCTGACTTGTAATCTCCCATGGAACCTGTTGCAACTTAGTTGACTTGGATGAAGCAGCTGCTGCAAGCACTTTGTTGTCCGTCAGAAAAGCCTGTTGCTGAAGGTTAAATGTCGATGCAATCCGAGCAGCGAATAGAAGTGCATCTGCCTCCGCTTGAAGAACAGATGAAGTTGTTGGAATAGAGGCTTGTATCATTACCGTAGCAGCAAAAGTCTTGTCCTGAATTTGACCGTACACTCCAATTCATGTAGTTGTTACTGAAGTCATGTCTGGTGCTTTCTTCATTTTCCAAGCAGCATCTGAAAAGAACTTTGATCCTGAAATTAACAAGTCTGACTTGAGGGTGTGGCCCTGTGGAGGAATCTGATGTTGTGCATGTAATTGTCCTCCTGTTTGTCCCTGTATGGATGGTTCTTCTTCTTGCACCTGTTTCTTCTCTGTTTTAGCCTTGCAAAACACCCACCATTTCAAGATTGTGCTTTATTGCATTAGTCATTTGATGAATTTGAGTTGGGTGTCCTTTTTTCTTATTAAATAAGTTATCATTCCTTGACTTCCATAAGCACCACATAAAAGTTAAAACATTGGCAAGTGTGGCATTTGGGTGATTCATATTTAATAGCTTTAGGAGTAGATCTGATAGAGAGTTTGTATTCAAGATAAGAGCATCAGTTTTAATATACCATGGATGGCCGAACCAAGCAGCCCTAGCAAAGTTGCAAGTGAAGAAAAGGTGAAAGTCATTCTCTTCCATACCACACCTGGAGCAAAGCTTGCTGATGTGTCTCGTGTACTTACCTGCCCGAGCACCAGCTTGGTATAGCCTTTCTAAGCAATCTCCATCCGAAAGCTTGGACTCTTGGAGTTACCTGTTTGTTCTGCCAAATAATTTTTAGTAACTGGATGGTGGCTGCATTTACCTTCCTTGGCTTTGGTTCTCCATTATCCTGCATATTTTTAAGACAAGCTCGGTATGCACTTTTAGTGTTACATTTACCTGTAGGTGTTAGTTTCCAACAGAGTATGTCTTCATCTTGAGACAAAATAATTGGAGTGTTTTTTATTGCAATGGCCATGGGAATCTGGAAGAGAGTATCAATGAGTTGAGTGTTCCACACTTGACGATTAGGGAGCCACAAGTCCTTTACTTGGGCTGGGTAGGAAAAGCCAGCAGGCTGAATTATTAGAGCATCGTATGTGTGAGCCCAGTCGGTAAACCAAGGTGTGCTCCAAACTGAAATGTTGCCTTGTGTTATTTGATAGAAGGAGTGAGCCTTTAGGACTAGGAGCATTTTGATTATGGAGGCCCAGAAGGCTGATTTGGGTGCATTTGAATTTGGGCGCCAAAGCGAGGAGTCCGGGAAATATTTTGATTTGAGCACAGAATGTAGAAATTCATTTGGCTGATCCGCAATTCTCCAAGCCGCCATGAGAATGAGAGCTTGATTCATAGCCTGAAGATTTCTAATTCCCAAACCTCCTTCATTTTTGGGTGTGCATATGTCCTTCCAAGCTCTTAGACAAAGAGACTTGGAGTTTGTTTCTTCTCGAACACCGGTCCACCAGAAATTCCTAATAATAGCAGTGAGTTTTGCGATGAATTTTTTGGAGAAAAGGATGTTTGACATGTAGTAGACCGGGATGGAAGCAAAGACTGATTTGATAAGTTCAAGTCTGACTGCGTGAGAGAGTTTGTCAGCTTTGTAGGTACCCAGCTTGGATTTGAATTTGTCTAGGACGAAATTGTAGGCTGTAGCTCTATCTTTTGCTGGAAGAATGAGAGGATGTCCAAGGTGGATGAAATTTTTATCAATCATTGGCACCAGGAAGATTTGAGTTATACCTTGGATGATAGATGGAGTGAGGTGCTTGCTAAAGACAATTCCAGATTTGCTCCAATTTGGAATTTGTCCTGATCTTTGACAGAAGTCTTCCAAAATATCTTTCATTTGTATTGCTTCTTGTACTGTTGCTTGTCCACAAACTAGCAGGTCATCTGCAAAAAGAAGTGAGTGTATCGAGGGGCAATTTGGTCCTAGAGTTATACCTGCGAGACAACTCTCAGACATGGCATGTTGCAAAGCAATGGATAATTCATTTATAGCAAGAACAAATAAATAAGGAGATAAGGGACACCCTTGTCTTATGCCTCTCGCTCCCTTTGAATTTTGCAAAAGGTTGTCCATTAATAACAATTGAAAAAGTCGGCGAAGAAACACAAGAGTGGACTAAATTGATGAAATGAGGGTGCATCCCTTTACGAGTGAGAGCCGTGACAATGAAATCCCACTCAAGTCTATCGAAAGCTTTTGCAAGATCAATTTTTAGCATGAAAGATTTATTTTTCCAGGAGCTTAAAGCAAAAGAATGTGTAATTTCTTGTGCAATTATAATGTTGTTGCTTATGCGCCTACCTTCGATAAAAGCTTGTTGAGAGGGGTGCACATAATCTGGCAAGTGAGGTTTGAGTCTATTAGCTAGACATTTAGCAATGATTTTGTAGATGACATTACAGAGGCTAATAGGTCTATAATCAGCCGGAACTAAAGGAACAAGCTTTTTAGGGATGAGAGCAATATGGGTTTCATTGATGTGGGATGGCATAATACCTGTTTGGAAGAAGCTTCTTACCAACTGTACAACATCATTCCCAATCCATTCCCATGTTGTTATGTAGAATTCCACATTGAAGCCATCTGGTCCTGGTGATGCATTTCTTTTCATGTCCTTTAGCGTGTCCAAAATCTCATGTTCATCTGGTATGCTATAAGTGTAGTCCTGGGTGAACTTAGTTGAGGAGAATATCACTGCTGACATGAATGACCAACTATGTAAACTTTTTGCTGGGCGTTGCTATTTTTTTCAAACAGGCCATCTTTCTGAGGGAGTAAATGATACATCCATAGTTTTGATTCCGAAGGTTGATAACCCTCTTGAGCTTAAGGATTTTCGACCGATAAGTTTATGCAGTGTCTTGTACAAGACTATTTCTAAGTGCTTGGTAAATAGGTTTAGACCTATTTTGGGAGATATTATCCGAGAAAATTAAAGTGCTTTCGTACCAGAGTGGCTAATTTCGTACAATGCTCTTTTGGCCTTCGAGTGCCTACATTACATGGAACTAGTGCCCAGAACCTTATTATGCTTATAAGTTGGATTTATGAAATGTTTATGATAAAGTGGACTGGTCTTTTCTTGAGAAAGTGATGCATAAGATGGATTTATCTCACTAGTGGATAAAATGGATAATGGTGTGTGTTTCCATGGTGATGTACTTTGTAAAACTTAATGGAACTCTGTTGGAAGCATTTTCCCCCATTATCCCCGATTCTTTTTCACTTGGTTGCTGGTGGACTATCTGCATTGTTGAACTTAGAAGCATTCACGAGCGATTTGTCCCTAATTAAGTGTTGGAAATATACTCTAGAAGCAGTAATAATATATTTATTATCATATTTCCTTGTTCATGATAAATGTTTATACTCCATGCTAGAGTTGTATTAAACAAAAACATTACTACTTGTGTAGGTGACTTTGCATAAATTTTCTAATCGGGTGGCACTAGCAATAAAGAAGCGCGTGGGACTGAGTTGGACAAGTGGGCTGGTAATTTGTTGGGAAGATGGGCCTAGCGATGCGAGAAGTGACACAACCACAACCAGCTCTAGCATCAGCGGTTGATACAAAGAGTACAATTTAGGCTTCAAAGTTTAACCGCCATATTTTTCAATGGAAAACAGTCGTATCCAGGTGGAGGCTCAGTCGTGCATGGCCTCCGGATCCAGTGTGCAACACGCATCCAAGCGGGAGCTAGGATGCGGGACCCATCTCATGGTCTTATCTCATCTCTCCTTTCCTTTCTCTTTGGCAACGCACACACCGTCACCTACACGGAATCCTGAAACACCGCTCTGTTGCCGTGCACCCAAGAAGATCCGCCGCCGTGTCCCGACGCAGCTCAACCGCCATGCCCTCATTCAGCTCCGCCGTCGTGGCCCCACAAGGCTCCCACCATGACCCCACGCAGAACCTCCCTGACGCACACCTATCTCCGCGATCTCCATGCCGCCCTCCACGCCGCCGACGAGCCCGTGTCTCGCCCATCCCACTGTGCCCTGCATTTTGCGTCGCCGCGCGCCATTGCTTCTTCTGCGTCCCGTGCAGGTTGTGTCGTCGGTGGTCAACGAACCATGCCACGAGCCGCAGCTGGCTTCCCTCGCTGTTGCGGCCTCGAGATTGATGAGGCAAGCTAGGCGTCGTCTCGCAAGTCCACTGCCGCAAGAATGCACACCTGATGCTGCAAAGCCGGCCACAGTTTGAGGAGGTGCTTCCATGGGGCGCCGGTGGTGCCAGGGAAGGGCCGAAATTCTACCATTATTGGGCGGAGGTGCTACCAAAACCTGGCTCCTGCGGCCCCGCCATCGCCGGAGATTAAGGCCATGAGTGTTGCGACATCGGTTCTGTTTTTTCGAGCATAGTACGATGGTATGCGATGGTGCTACGAGAGGCTATCGGACGTCGTCTACGGTGTTACGAGCGGCCGGCAGCGGTGCTATGAGAGGCCTGCGGGGATGCTACCATAGGTTATCTGGGGTGCTACCATAGGTCGTCGGCGGTGCTACAAGCAGCCGCCAGCTGTGCTATGGTAGGCCAGCGAGGGTGCTTTTCAGTAGCGGGGATGGGTGCCGCAAGATGGTGGTGCTGCCACCCGGGGTTAGAATGTTGTCGGTGGTGCGTCGGCGAGGGGTAGTTCACAATGCCACAATAGTATAAACATTTTGCTACAAATGTTTTGCGGTTCTGCTAGTTTAGTAAAAATACTGTGCTGTCTCCGACGAGGTCTCCGATGATGTCCTCGGTGATGTCACTGTAGCTACAATAGCATAAATATTTTACTACGAGGTTTCCGGCAAGGGGTAGTTCTCGGTGCTACAGTAGTATATATATTTTGCTACAAATGGTCTGCCCTTCTGCTACTTTAGTATAGTTTAGTGCTATAATGTATCCGGGGAGGAGGTCTGTGACCGACAGGTCTTTTCTATTTTCTTTTTTTACGCGAACCATTTTTGCTTCAATGGGATTTTTTTTTTGCTGTGATGAAGCAAAGTAAAAAAATTGCCGAAATGTGAACATGTGTGAGCCTATGAATCCGGGGACTGGGAGAGCTCCGTGCCTCTGAAGGATTTCTAGCGCTCCCCTTTTTCAATCCAGCCTGGCCTGGGTTCCGACGTCTTGTCAGGGCTCAACATGATCGGACCGAATCCTACTCAAACATCCTTCCGAAATTCCTACCAATAAATTGCAATCTCACCTTACCCCGGCAGCACAGCCACGACAAACCCCGCATCCAGATCGACTCGACGAGCAACTGAGAAGTGCAAACAAGTTCACATCTGCCGACAGCACCCACGCCGCAACAAAACGCGCCGGTCGCCGGCGCACGCGTGTGCGTTGATTGCAAGGACGGGTTTTGCAGGTCTCTCTACTCGATCTCTAGTCGATCGAAGCAGCGGCAGCGGCAGCTAGCCATGGTGCGGTTCAGCAGCCTCCTGAAGTTTATGTGCTTCCGTGGAATAGACGAGAAGCCCAGCACGAAGGACAAGAAACCCAAGTCGAAGCCGGCTGCTGCTCCAGCCGTGGCGAAGCCAAAGGCAAAGCCGGCGCCGGCGCCGGCCGTGGTCGCCACACCCAAGAGAGCAGGCGGCCGCCGCGCCGTCAACGGTGGTCAGGACGTATCTACTTATGCTAGCAGCGTGATGATGTCCGCTACTGCTGTCGTTGTGTGCATGACATAGCTAGTCTTCTCCTTTTTGGACTTTTGCTTCCCCTTTTAGACTTTTGCTACAATTACAAAAGTTTGTGTAGATTAGCTGCTCGTAGAAGCTCTAGCGTGGGGAAATTCTAGAAAACTGGCATTTCAAACAACTAGGTATCATTTTAACTAGCATTGAAGCGAGCAAAATATTGTAGTTTCTAAACACAACAGGGTGCTAAGTTACGGCAAACTATGGTGTTTGTGTTAACTTGAGTACAAGAAATAAAGACAAGGATTTAAGTCCTCTTGAAACAAAAGGAGTGACGATCAAAAGTAGTACAACAATATGATCACATATTGCGTATATAGTACCTTCGTCTAGGCGTACGATTCTCCACGCAGATTTGAGAAGGCATCCTCTTAATGATATTCTCCTCTCTCGAGCCTCTTAAAAATCTTCTCACACAGTTTACGCCACAGATAGTTCTCCAGATATAAATGCATTCCGGAACTATGGATCATATTTTGCTTCTCAACTTGGTAGGTTGACTAGACATAACATGTCAAGGGTAATTCGTGATTCTATCTTAGATCGAGGCCATCTAGCCACCACGGAAATCAATCTTGCATCATATATTGCCAAAGCATTTTCAGCTATAGTACCTATCATCTTACACATATGTACCAAGCAAATGCAACATAGCTAATGAATTACAAATTTATGGAGGAAAAGTAGTAAACACATGACGTGTGGGTATTGCTATAAATGAGGTTGGTCGAACTGATTACGGTCATATTCATGAAAAATTAGAACAAAATATACATCTCCCTTGAGTCATCATCAAGTGTTAGCATTCGCGATATAAACTTTTGTTGTCTCTGGGAGCATCCTTTTAATAACACGTTGCATTAAACACGATATTGTTATAGAAAATAAATTTTGATTTCACTTAAACCTAGTCCCTCTATAGGTAATTGCGCTTGGGGGGGCAATGGGTCACAATGGGCCATCTAATAGTCAATTAGTCATAGTTGGTAAGAAAACTAGTGCAATTGTCATAAATATCCAAACATAGTTTACACTAAAATTTTATAATTAATTTAGCATGTTATGGTTTCAAGGGTATAATTTTATGACACTCATTTGGCCTAGATAACCACATAATGAAGTTTCAAAATATTACTAGTCTTTTGTTATACAGTTAATTCATATTGTTGGAAATACTAATATGCTTGCATTGTGTTAGATTTAAATTGTAATTGGAACTTAATTTTCCCATGGAATTAATTTTTAACCACTAAATAAACTACATGGTTTATATGTATATATGATAGAGTTCTTTAGAGCATATATGATAGGGTATTATTAATTAGGTACACGCACATTGGCAGAATCTTCTAGATTATAAATTTAATTGCTTAACATGATACCAGGGGCAGAGCTGGAAGCAAAGTATCCCTAATGCATGTTCAACCTTCCTAGTTGAAATTACGCCTCCATGATGCACTTTTGTTAGTATAACCCAATGCATTTTCCTTAATAAGCACACACTTAGTACTAGAAAAATCAGTTACCTTGATGCATGTGCATCAGGGTCACACTATAGAGCTCCGCCCCTGCGTGATTACCATTCATGTGGTCAGATACGGTGTACAAGTTACAACGAGTTTAATAAGAGTATCCCACCGATGCCCCCAATAGTCCTCCCTCCCCAATAGGCCTATTGGGACGTCGGCCATGATTTTAGCCCCTAATCGCACCCCTGGTAGCGACCTATTTGTTTGGGCGCTCCACTAAACTATCTGCAACCCCTCCATGTTGCACGAGCTAGCACATGTTGAAGTTGCGGACATGAAAGTTGTGCATGCCACTTGGGTTGGAGATGTGTGGGGAAAATACCAAGGTGAAGGCACACGAGCTCCTAGAAGAATATGGGGAGTAACTAAATAAGGAGAAGAAGTGTCAAACTTAGATAAGCCACACGCGAGGATGGCAATGGGTAGGGTATGCTTAGAGTATGGACAGGGTGGAAAATACTATACCCAAACCCGTATAGTTAATGGGTAGAAAGTTCTACCCGTACCCATGGTTATGAAACTCTACCCACGCCCATACCCGGTGGATACCTATATCTATTGGGTACCCAAGGGGTAGAACAAATAATACACAAGTTATTCATAACTTTACATTCAGCGATAACACATTTGGAGAAAAAAATCAATTATCTAACTCAATGACATGTACTTGACTATATGAAAATTATCAAAATTTATAAATCACAATCACATACTCATAAGTTAACAAGATTAGACGAGTGGCACGCCATATTGATGATTGATGACAACTTAACATAGGTTCACAAACTTAATAACTTGGTCATTTAGTTGCATAGATCTACATATCAGTATAAATGGGTAGGGTATGAGTATACTCATGGGTACAATGCTATGCCCATCCCTACGCGTGAATTAACAGGTAGGGTATGGGTACTACCCAAAGGTATAAAATTGTACCCATACCTTACCCATACGGGTACGATATCCACCGGTACTCATACATGTGAGTAAAGTTGCCATCTTTAGCCACACACAATTTTGGTCAAAACAATACCACTTCATTGCTAGAATCACTATGAGACAGAACATAGGCCAAATGTGATTGGTTTCTCCACTAGATGGTTATGTTACCCGATCGTATAGTTAAAGGACACAAAGTGATCACTCTATAAGTTGAGGGATTACCCAAAATAAAGTGAAAGTGGAAGTGGAAGTATAGTTTATGTTTGACAGAGGGATTACCCAAAATAAAGGGTGTAGAGAGGTCTCAGCTTAAGTTTCACCCCTGAGTGTCAAGTTCTAACTCCCATCTAGTAGTCTCTCCGTCCAAAAAAAGGATGTCACAGATTTGTCCAAATTTTAGTGTATGTATACACTAAATAGTGTGTAGAGATACATCCGAATTTAGATAAATTTAAGATATAGCTTTCCAATGGAGGGAGTAGTTTTTATAATTCGTCATCCTTCCAATAAATATCAAGCATTTTAATGCGATAGGAAATCTCTACTTCACCTAGAAAATACCAGAGGATAAAGGCCCCACTTAACTCAGAATGGTGTACCCTAGTAACAGTGCACACACATTTATATACCTGTAGATCCTAGATAATTACCAAACTGTATGGGTGATAACATCATACAAGAGTTAGATCCAAACAAAAGGACTCATGCGGTACCTCCTCCAGTGGCTCGGGAGACGCACGAACCCTAGCCATTATGGCCAGCCCTCCCCCCCCCCCCCCACGCGCCTCCCCACCGCTATAGTCGTAACCTTGGATCTCCGTAATCATGGCGGACCTCGTTCCCTAAGAGGTGAAGGAATCGATCGATGGTGGGGGCAGTACATCCCTAGAGGCGAGAGTGTAAAGAAATCAGATCAAATAGGATTTTGCACGTCCATATCCTTTACCCAAATTCTTCCCCCAATTTCGAAGACCAGTTCGTGGATTCAAATCATAAATGTAGATGACTGAAATCAGAAATAGAAGTAGTCACACAAATACTCTCAGAGATAGATAATTGTGTTTCTAACAATTTTTTGTGGAATTTAATGTTCTATCCTTGCATGAGTAAATTAATTACGAAAGTAGAGATACGATTTAGGTCAAGATCCAAAGATGGTATAAATATAAATTGGATAGTGTTACACAATCAGCATGTCAGTGCTAAAATTGAAAGCTAGGCATGCAAATTTATTAACTTAGTAACTACTAACTCTATCCGATTGGCTTGGCTTTTCACTTGAAAATCAGATTATCTGGTTTAAAACATTCAGATAATCCTAATGGCTTGTAAAATAATCCATATATGCATGGTATTTGCTATACTGTATCCTACACCATATCCGAGGCGACTTCAGAATCGAACATCATTATTGTAAAACTAGATATGAATACCTTAAAATACATTCATAGCTGGATTCAATGCGGAGATTATCCTATCATATTACACCCCTACCTGGAGAAACGGTGCACGACGGATGCAATGGATAGATAGTGTTTTACCTTCTCTCTCACGCTCCCATGGCTGGTGGCAGTATTCCCCGAGGTGAGCCAGTTTTGTCCAAAATGCGCGATGGGCTCCAACAGAGAGGTGTACCACAATCGTAGCCCCTAGGCTTCGCGGTAGTGGCATTGTGTGGCATCGGACACATCCTTCCCTAAGTGGACTGGTCTTTGGCTACGTGACTCGATTTTTGTGGCGCGTTTCATCCTTTTGGTTCAGTGCTGGTGATGTGGCGTCTATTTGATGCTTGACCAGCTCGCAACAATTGGTCTTGATGGGCTCCAGCCACCATAAATGTCCTTCGGCGGGCTATGCATGCCAATACGCATCTGGCAATATGACCGGAGGCCCAGAGCAAATAGAGGGCTAGGTAGGCCAATAAGTTTGGGATGGGGAGTGCAGATATGCGCCCAATGAAAACATTGTCTCTAACGCATGACCAGAGCCAGCAACGGCGATGTGCGCGGATGTTTGTTATCTTCTTGAATGTTGTTTTGGTGCTCAACACCATTGCTCTCCTTTGAGGCATTGTCTTTGGAGCAGCCGTAGATGGAGGATAGTGGATGGCAGTGTCATTGTGTCGTTATGGTGGGCAGGTCTGTCTATAATGCCCAATATAGTAGAGTTCCATGATGACATTGGTTCATTTGTAGCAGTTTTTGTCTGGTTTGTCGCTAATGAATCAGACAATTTTCTACTACTCCTACTTTTTTAAAAAAAATGAGGCATATTACGGGTTGTGTTAACAAAAAATGACAAGCTCTCACCTCCACTAGTTCTTACGCTTTTCCTATTACGAAACTCTTTAGATGGCAGGGGTTGTGCAATGCCATTATAAGAAGACTGAAGTTAATTAATCAGTTTGATGAGAGAAAAAATACCTAACTCCTTACAAAACTCGATCAATTAGGTTTTTATCTTTTGCACCTAGCTATCAAACTCATCCGAGCAAGAGAATCCAAACACAACATTTAATGATTAAGCATTGTTAGCTCAGGATCGGACGGAAGATGATCGTAACTCGAAGCCAAGCAATACATTTAATCGAAATAATGCCAGGCAAAATATGACAATTGAACTAGTCAGAAAGAAGAAAACTTCATAATCGGCAAAGAGCGAAACTTATAAACATCAGAATAGAATTGACATCCCGTTTGATCGGTCCTTTCCTCCGTGTGCAGTGCAGTGCATTGCACGCACACCAATCGTGCATCTACCGATTCACAGAAAAAACAAAAACTAATTCACATCATCGATCATACCAAAAAAAAATCACATAATCGATCACGTGCAAGCACTGCACGTACCAATCGATCATAGTATGTTACTTACACGTCTGTAACCACCCACCGGCCCGATCGACCCTACATCGCCGCCACGCCGGCGCCGACGCCGGCGCCATCGAGCACGCCGCGGCACCGGCACTGCGGCGACTCCTCGAAGTTGTCGGCTGGGAAGGCCTGCGAGAGCGGGCCGACGTAGAACATGAGGTGGTCGGCGTCCGCCATGAGCACCTGGTCGATGCCCCAGTTGACGAAGAACATCCTGACGGAGACGCCGCGGAGGTCCCGGATGCTGCCGCCCGCCACCGTGCCGGAGATGGTCCGCTGGTAGGTGAGCCTGTACCCGCCGTCGACCTCGAACTCGCAGTCCCGGTCCATGAACACCTGGAACGCGCCGTCGGACCGCCGCAGCGTGTACCCGGTCACGCCCTCGGGCAGGATGCCCTTCGGGAACCCGAACCGCTCCAGCATCTCGTACGCGCTCGGCTCCGCGTCGCCGACGACGAGCTCGCCCGCGCCGGACACGACGACGGCCACCGGCTCGGCGGGGACGTCGCGAGCGGCGGCGACGGGGAAGGAGGAGGAGAAGACGGCGGCGCCGGCGAGCAGCGTGATCAGGAGAAGGCGGAGGAGTCGCGTGGCGGCGGCCATGATGGCGTGCGTATAGGATGTTGTTTGCGGCGGCCGGTTTGTTGAGCGAACTTCGTTCCTGGTAGCTGGTTGTTATTTGTTGGTTTACGTGGGATTTTGTTGGTGACGGGGTAGGATTTGTATTCAGTTCGCGTTAGCGTGAGCGTTAGCGTGAGGGCCGATCTGAGTCTGACTTGGGTTGTAAGTTGGATAAAGACACGTCCATGGCGGACTCCAGATCAAATTGCGTGCGTTTTAGACGTTTGCAAT